>NC_045732.1:98681385-98812731 GCF_009834535.1 Camelus ferus | reverse complement strand
TGAATTGTCCCATATGTAGGTGGTTTTTGGTGTATTCATGGAAGAGGTTTAGCTATGCATCCTTCTAGTCTGCCATCTTGGCAATCTCCCCTCTAGACACAGAAAATTTTAAACAGCACTTCTTTGTTGATGATGATGATGATGATGTTAAGGTGATTTAAATGTAACATTACTTAGAGAAAAGCATCTAGAATACTGCTTTGCTTTTATCACTAGAAAAATGGTTTTCTTCCAAAGCTTAACTCAATTAATATCTCACCTCCCCCGATATGCCAGAACCACAAATTCTGTAGGGTGTTAGTTATGCATTAAACTCACCTTCTCATATTCATGACGGCTAAATCATTTTTACTTTTATATTGCCTTCTTACTGATATTTTGCCAAATTCACATATGCACAGGAAGAAAGTTGATATTTTCTCTCTGTTAGCATGAAATGCTTTATTGCTTAACTCAATGGCACCACATTAATTCAAAGGGAGAGAGGCCAATGAGACTGGAAATCAAGCCCTTCAATTCCAAATTTCCACATTTATTGCATTTGAGGATGCCAAGGCGTAATGATAAAGTATTCCAGCAGGAAGAACTCACGGGTTTAAACCTATTTACTCTGCTGTAGCTGAATGTCGCTGCATATGACAAATGTTGTGAATAAGTATGTTTCAAGGCCAAAGAACTCTATGAGATATCCCATCATTCTAAAGATCACAAAATCATTTCAGAAATTGAACAATATTACAGCAGCTTAATAACAAATTTGAATCTTGTGTCTCCAATATGTCAAGAGTCCTTTAAAACATCCCGTGACTGGTTTATGCATAACACTAGCATTCCTCGGCTTCGGACCTTCCAGGAACTGAAACTTAAATTTTCCCAAGAAGAGAATCAACTCACTACTTGGTTATCAACAAAATGTTCAAGCTTCTCATGGTGGATGAACTCAGGAAGTCAGGTTTTGTTAGTGTGAAAGAAACATTTCAATGGACCCATGGACCCATTGTACAGTTCGAGGTTAAGGAACTCACTTCTGGCTTTTAGAACCTGCACCAGCTACAATTAATACCTTAAAAGCATTTGTCCTTGTTCCAAAGGCTTAAAAATGCAACCACAGCCTAATAAAATAAGGGCCCGAAATCCCTGTTGTTTTATATGTGTACATCAGTTCTGAATTTTCTGCAATGAGATTTTTTTTAAAAGTTGTCCTCTTAAACTCATTAGCTATTGACATTTCCAAAACATTCCAGCATTTTCTCATCAGACTGTATCCTCCTGACAACTATTTACATTCTGAGGTGGCACAAAAATCTTTCCTAAGGTAGCATGAGCCGAAGTTGGTATCACTTTGTTTACCATAATTGGGATTTTCAGCTTCAGAAAATATAAGGAAATCATTGCTTTGGAGGTTCTTTATATGAGGGGAACACAGACAGAAGGTAATCCCACACTTACCTGGCCTACCCAGTCCTGGCTGTGACCAAAGGGACTCACATTTGAGTCTGCTTTTGGGAAGAGGGTAAAATAGGAGGGAAAAATAAAGACACTTGGGAAAAGATAAAGCCTTCATTGTGCACTTTAATAAAGAAATTTGTAAACAAGATTATACTGTATAGCACAGGGAAATATATACAAGATCTTACGGTGGCTCACAGTGAAAAAAAATGTGACAATGAATATATGTATGTTCATGTATAACTGAAAAATTGTGCTCTACACTGGAATTTGACACAACATTGTAAAATGACTATAACTCAATTAAAAATGTTTAAAAAAATAAATTTTAAAAATTAAAGAAATTAAAAAAAGAAATTTGATGCATATTCCTCACATGACTTGTTTCAACCTGAACCTAAATGCACTGGTCTATAAAGTAATCTTTGCATTTGCAGTCCTGATTTTTCAATTTACTTATTAATAAAGTCCCCCGTGGGCCTCATCAGCTCTTAATTGTTAAAGTATCTCAATGTTGGTGGTGCGGTTTGCACAAACCCTAACCAAACTGCTAACACACCCTGAAATCTCAGCAGGATTAATTTTTTCACAGTTTGAGTGATTTTTATCAGATTAATTACCACCTCCTGTATTCCAATCCCTCATTCTCTGCCAACCCACCCCAAGAACATAGATCTATTTCTGGAGCTGTGAGAAATCTAACTGTCATGATGCATTTAGTTGAATGCTTTTTCTTTTTTTTTTTTTTGAACAAAACTAGGTTCCTGGAATAATTCTTGCTGGGCTGCTGGTTGAAAATTGAGATGCTACATTTAAATAGGTACAGTGCTTTCAAGCAAACAGCAACATGCTTTTGTTTGCATTTCAGGTTTATTACTAAGAATTGCTGCATTTAATGGGCCTTATGTCTGGTTTAACACACCACCAGGACTTCCTATAGGTTTACTAGGGTTTTTTTTCCCCTTTATCTCCAGATAATCATGCCTTGTTTCTCTCTTAAAATGTGAAAACCCTTCTGTATATATCTGGAAACTCTGCAGGCTTCTACCATAATATTTTTAGCCAGTCCCTATTGTGAATAGCAGAGCCAGGTATAGGAACCATTAAGGTGCACAGCAATAATAAAGAGCTAAGCAAACAAATAGAGAAGGGATTCCTTACAGTTGAATGCTGATTGACACACGTAGAGGGAGTGGTGGAGTTGGGAAATCACCATTTCGTGCCATCATAGTATAGAAGGGGCCGGGAAAGAATCATCCATAGATGCTAACTTTGGTAGAGGGGATTTCAGTGAGGAGCTAGATGTATCCATGGCCTCAAGGTGTCTCCTCAGAGATTGCCTTTTGATTATGAAATGAAAAAAGTATACATGGGAAACCTGACCAATGTCGTGACCAGTTTTCAATATCACAGACAGGCATTGTGTCTTCCAAACGTGATGCTCTGATTAGGACACATCACTTATGTAGTTTTCTGGCTGGCAAGGCATAAACTGAACCTAATCATAAGGAAACGTCAGACAAACCAAAATTGAGGAACAGTGTATCAGATAATGGGCTTCTCCTCTTCAAAAACGTCAGCGTCGTAAAAGACAAAGAAAGGCTGGGGAACGATTTGAGATTAGAGAAAGGGACCACGACAACTAAAAGTAATCATGATGCTGAGTTGCTTCCTGTATTGGAGGGACCAAAGTGCCACACAGGACATTATTGGGACAATTAATGAAATAAGAATATGGGCAGGAGATAAGATGAAAGTATCGTAACAAGGTTAAATTTCATGAATTTAATAACTGTGCTGTGGTTATCTAAGAGAATATCTTCATCCTTAGGAGATACAAGCTGAAGTATTAGGGGGTAAAGGGAATTGATGTATGTAATCTACCTTAAAGTGGCTCAGAAAATAAATTACATATGAATATATTAAATAAATGTAATTTTCTATATGGAAATCAATTATATATATAATAAATTATATATATACACACACACATGCATGTATGTATATACAGTTTGTGCATTTAGCCACTATGCTATCTGCATCCCAAAACAAAGCTGATCAATGTATATGTGTGTGTATGTATATATAATTAGAGCGAGAAAGAGAGAGAGAACGAGTACACATGAGTTCTCTGTACTATTTTTGTGACTTTGATATTATTTTTCAAGAATGAGGGCACTCTTATACACTTTGTGGATTCCCATCTTCATTCCTTCACTGACATCACTTCCACCATGATTCCCCCAAACCTGGCAAGTTCGCTTCTCCAAATCTTCCCTGGATCTCCAAGCCCAGCTCCAGTCTGGCCTCCTTCTACGCACCACTCCCTCCTCTGCACCCCTTCGGCACTACTGGTCTCATCATCATTTGACACTAAGGTTGATCCTATTGATTGGCTTTGTTTTGCGATGCAAACAGCATAGTGGCTAAAACACAGGACTGTGGAATCAGACTGAGGTCAAATCTCATTTCTGCCCCACAATCTGTGGGACCTTGAGCAATTTCCTTACCTTCTCTAAGTCTTGGTCCCTTTGATAGGAAACAGCATCACATGAGGGAAAAAGAGCACTCACTGAGAGTCCAGAGACTTGATTCCCAGTGTAGATTTGTCACAGGTATGTGACCTTGTGGGTCTCAGTTCTCTAACCTGGAAAATAAAGGTGTTGGATGAATAAGTGGTTTTCCACCCTGGCTGGCATTAGAATCAACTACGGAGCTCTAAAATATACATAAAATATATGTTTTAAAAATATAATTTGATTGGTCAGGGGTGAGTCCTAGGCATGATAGTTTTTAAAAAGCCCCTGGATGATTAAGGATTAAGATCCACAGGCTGAGAACCACTGAGGCAGCTGATTCCCAAGGTGGCTTCCAACTTGACAATTCTATCATTCTATGCAAATGTGCCGCTGTGAATTCTTCGTTATTGGTATTGAGGCCCCTTCTGTTTACCCTACAATGTGTAGCCTAGGGCTTGATCACACGGTGGGGATAAGCGATTCCAATATGTTAACCAAAATAATGACCAGCTAAGATTTTCCTCTTTTTTTTCCCCAGCTAAAAAGAGACATCTTTGACAATCTCAGCATCTTGACAGAATGATTATTGCCTCCTAGAATCCCCTACTCGCCATAGGAAATTAGCTGTAGCAGTGTATGCTCTTAATGGGAATCTAGCATGTCAATGGGCTATTTCTGTCATTGTGGTTTAGTCTGATATTCCAATATGCCCCTGCTGCTTTTCATGATACTTAGCAAAAAAGAAGAGGCTGCAGTTCCCCCTTGGTTCACATTTGACCAATTGCTATGCTTGAGGCCATCATGAAACACCCGAGGTGTTGAAAATGATTAGGGACAATTAAGATAGTGCAGCCTCCATGGAAAAAGTCACTATCAAGTCTTCGATCTCCCAAATGCACAGGTCCTGTGTTCCTGTAGCAGCAATTACCTAAAAATATCTAAAACTTAATTACTTCCAAAGTGTCAGTCTTCATAACCGGGTATTAGAATGTTTTAATTGATAGTGAAGCTGCAGCTTCCCTGCCTGACACTGGCATATGGCTTGCAAGCTTCTACCTTGATCAGTTTTCTTTCTTCAGAAAGCTTAGTCACCGATTGTAGATTTCAGGTGTAATCTACCCAGAAATGGAATTACTGAACCTTTTTTTTTTTTCAATTTACCATTTCCTGCTTTGAGTGAGAGGGGAAAACACCAAAGGGGGGGGGGGGAGAAAGTAAAGAAGAAAAAGGAAAAAACAGCTCAGAGGCCTATGGCAACTGAATTGTTTCGGAAAACTTCCTAGTTTCTTTTGCTTTTGCCTTTCATTTTAAGAAAATCTGATACATATCCAAACGTCAGCTAGGGTCACCTTCATCATCCTTAAAATCCAAGTAAGGTTGGCTGGAACCTCTATCCTAGAGATTGTGGGAAGTCCAAAGCCCTCTGCAAGCTGCGAATTTCCAGGATGCTGATGCCGTTTCTGAGTCTGTTTCATTTCCCGGTCTTCTTTCTGTGCTGTGCCTGCTGTCTCTCTTCTGTACTCTGTTGACTCAAATTCAGAACACAGCCCCTCTTCTTCATTTCCCAACAACCCACTCACACAAGGGAAGTGGGTGTGGCAGATGTTACTAAAGCTTGGGGGATGCAGAGAGATTTTTAACCACAGGCGGGCAGACAACTTCAAATAGAGTGGCAGCCATTCTTGTCCTTCAAGTCCCTCGGCCATTTCTGAAACCCGAGCTCCAGTCTCCCACCGTGTTGTTTCGCTTTCATGCTTTCTCTTCATGGCCTCTCCCCTTTTCTTTACTTTTTGCTCCTTTCCTCTCAGGAGGAATATAAAGGCATTACACATTTTCTTGTGCAGAGCAATTTGGCAATCTCTAGTGCCCAAACTAACTCCAAAACTTAGCTCTGGGCTTCCTAGTACATACCCACAGCTGTGCATGCACTGCTTAAAAGGGCCCATCTGATTGCATTTGTTTTATAGCACATACATAAATAAAGTGTCTGTGTGTATACATAAATACACACATCTCCAAATTTATAAAACGTATTCGATATATCAATTACAACTTAATCTTTTATTTGATGATTGGATTTCCTATAAAACCGCCTCCTAACTCATGGGCAGGGCTGGAGCTTCTTTCTAGTCCTAATTGATTCTCTACACTGCTGTCAAATGAATCTTCTAGAAACTTTTTTCATGTTCTTTCTCTGCACACCACCCTTCATTAATACGATGATCTAGTGAATATTTAGAGATGTGAGTGGTTGATAATGGATGAATGCCCAGATAACTTATGCATTTTATCAGGGACTTTTAAGGTTTTGAAGTAGGGAAGTGAGTCATCATCTATCTGATGTGCTTAGAAGAGATCCTGGAATATAAAAAAGTGCACAGTAAAGGTTAGTGACTAATATTGTTATTGTTGTTGTTGTATTACTATTGGGATTTCAGGTGTGGTAGTGGCTGGGTCAGTGGGAGTGGGATATTGACAAATCATGGGAATTTGTAGGTGCTGCTCAAATTCCTATATTTAAACAGCTTATTGTACTTGTGAGTGAAGTCAGAGCTAGGATTCACAAGTAGCCTTTCTTTGTTGTAGTTACCCCTGCCCACCAACTTCCCCTGGCCATGTCAGGAGTTAACATTAAATGAATGTCCAAACTCCTCAGCCTTCTATGAGACATCTTGCATGATCAGACCCCTCTGTTTCTCCAAACTTCAATTCCTCTGCACCCATACGCAATTTTATGTTCTCTTTATGCTTGTTTTATACCTGTACCCTAACAGATCACACTTGCTAAGGTAACCGTAAAGAGGAATTCTCATTTGGAACTGAGGGAATACACTGAGGTCTACCCAAGGGGTGGTGGTTGTTGGCGGTGGGAGACTTGGGAGATAAGCCTTATTAAATTTCTCCATCATCATGCAGCTCCTATTTTCCAAACAGGCTGTGGTGGTCATCTGCATTCCCCGTTACATTTCATCGAGAGTAGTGTTCCCCAGACTTAAGATTTAATGTGTTTTCTGAACCCCTCCGATGGCTTGCTGTCTCATAGAGCAGGGTTAGTTTTCTTCTGCTCTGACTTTAACCCCTTTCTCAGTGAGAACAGGTAAGGCCAGGGTGGACAATCTTCCCTAGAACCAGGTAGGGTTCTTCAGGGTCCAGAGGCAAGCACCAACTCTGTTAGCAGAACTAGCAGAGGCAAGGATCTCGGGGAAGACCTCCAAGCACCGGCAGGTGGGTGGGAGGTGGAACATTTGGGCATGCTTCAACAGGCTCAGTCTCTACCTGAAGTTTCTTCCAAGGACAGTTATACCCTGCAGAAGTCTGGCTCATTTGTTGGTCCACAGTTTAATGAATGCTATCAATCAAAAAGCATGCTGCTTGCCCATAAGTGAGTTTATTGTTGTCTTCCTGAAACGATTTCATTGGCCATCCAGTCCCCAACCAAAATTCCATATTGGAGACCATATTGAAAACACTGTTTTTTTTGTAAGATGCGAAAATTGGCCCATCTGTTTCTCTCTCTGCTTACCTGTAGACAGCGAATCGGTCAGATACGCCCCTCACCATGGTCCGGACTTGTTCCAGTGCATTACACCAGCCAGAGAATCACACCTCATTCATTTCTGGAGGTTGTTTCCTTTCACAAGGAGGAAAACAAACTGCTTTGGGAAAAGGTCATGGTCTAGTCACAGGAATTTTTCTGACCAGACGCAGCTGAGTGGAGAGAGATCAGATAGGGAAGTCTGGATTAGGAGGGGAAAAGAGATGGCTGGGGCAGGGGCCTGCCTGGGGCTGGTGCACACCATCGGTGTTAGTGCCTGCATGTCTTAAAGGGACTGGGGAGCAGTCTGGACCTTGAAGGGCTTAGCTCACACTGCTTACATCTCTGTGTGCTGGCAGAGGCGTTCTTCTCAATTGTTGCCTCTCCTTTATCCTGGCCTGAAGTATAAAAAGTAGTTTCATCCTCTGTATTAACACCTTGCCCTGGAAATGCCGCCACGGGGTCCTCGTGAGGATCTAAAGTGGTCATCATTGTGAACGTCTTTGCAAATGGAAAACTGCGGTGCAAATGTACAGACTTGGCTGGAAAACCATATAAGCTTAAGATTTGTTGTGACTTGAAAGGTCTTCTAGTCCAATCCCCTAGGCTATGCTGGAAGCATCCACTATTGTTATATTTACTTGCAGATTTACAGAGATAAGCATGACTTGGGGAGCGATTGAGTCATTCAACAAATATTCATTGAGCACCTGCTCTTTTCCCGGAGCTGTTTTACATGCTGTAGGTACAACAGCTAGTGAAACAGACAAGGCCTCTGCCCTCAAATAGCTTAACCTTGAGTAGAGGAGCCATATAATATGTAAAAAATTATATAGATAATCTCTCATCATGCCACATGGTATGTAGGTAATTAAAATAGGGTTTTATGATAGCGAGTGACTGGGGGGAGCAACCTTAGATTATGTTGTCAGGGAAGGTTACTCGGAGGAGGTGACACTTAAACTTAGTTTTGAATGACAAAAAAGAGCGAGGCTGCAAAGACCAAGTGGAAGAACATTCCAGGTAGAGGAGATAGCCGGTGAAAAGGACCTGGGGGGTGAGGGGAAGGTAAGTTTGAAGATCAATGTGGCTGGAAGGGATTTGTGAAGAAGAGTGTGAGGTAGGCAGGGACCCAATGATGAAGGGACTTTTGAACAAAGTATTTATATTTGATTCCAAATGTGATGGGATTCCGTTTTTGACCATCTTAAGTTTGAGGTGATTGTTAGAGAGCCATATATTGATCTACTTCTGTCTCCCCCAGATCTTTTATTTATTTACTTGTGTGTGTGTGTGTTTTATTTTTTTTTTAACTTTATCTACAAAAAGAGTATTTGGTAGCTGACATTAATGCAAGGGGATCTAGAGGGAAAATTATATTGAAAAATTCTGGCAGAGGAAAGCTGCAACTCAATACAGTTTTGAGCTTCTTAGTAACCAAAATGAAGAGGCAAAAGCAGTGAGTTATAACACTCATTTTCTGGGGCAGTGGTTCTCAGTTTTGGCTGCAGAGTGTAATCCTGGAGCTTGGCCAAGCACATTGTGAATGGTGACCCCCCCAGAGCTGCACGACTCCACGCCCCTGCCCAGCACCCGCTCCCAGAACTCCGAATTTAACTGGGCTAGGATGGAGCTGGTGGGTAAAAGTGTTTGCTGTTAGATGATTCTAACGTGCAGTCAGAATTGAGAACTACTAGTTGTGTAGAAGAAAGAGCAGCCACTGATATGAAAGGATAAACTTGTTCCTGAGCTCTAATTAAAGTGGTCTCGGGCATCTTTATGTAAGGGGTATTGAGCTGTGTAATGAATGATGCTAGAGAGTGCAATTTCACACGAGATACCGAAGTCTTCCTCCTTTGCTGCTTCTTATATGTCCCCCCAGTGAAAGCTGAAGTCGTGAGGTCAAAATTATAGTTGTGTAAAAGCAGAAGCCAGGGTGACAGGGTCCAGTCATGTAGCTTTCTGATAATTCGGCTGAGCAGAGTCGTAAAGCTTGGAGAATCATGAAGAAGACAGAGTTAGGGCGCTCCTCGTGAACACCAGGCGTTTCAGCAAGACTTTGCTCAGTTTGGCCATCAAGCCACTCAGGAAGATGCCTCAAGGGGCTAACCCTTTGGGTGGGCTCTCTCCCCCTGACCTGAGGCCTGTGCTTGGCTAGGGAGTGGTTTGTGTTCTCATCCCTTTGAGTTTTGTCGCTGTTATGCTTTCCCATGCCAAGCAGGTTTTTCCTTTGGGGAAAGACACTTAGGCAGAGAATGAAATTAAGAAATAATGTAATGATGATGGCGGCAATTCTTCGCGCAGCCTAAGAGCAGTTGGCTGCTAATTGTGGGGCGGTAATAAGGGGGGCCCTGGGCCATAAGGTTTGCATTTGGAACACCTGTGGTTTTCATTTAACAACATGGATCATTAAACAGCTGCTCAGAATGGCCTTATTAAAACAAACACAGTTGCACTGTTTTATGCATGTGTTATATTGCAGGGAACAGATCACAAGCAAACAGAGGGATCTTGTAAAAAAAAAAAAAAAGACACCCAAAGCATTTTTAAAGGTGCTATCTCACGAAGGCAAATCTAGCTGGGTATTTTTCTGCCTCTGGGAGGCTGAAACTGACTGAACCTGTTAGATTTTGCCTTCAGCCCTCTTGCTGGGGCTGAGGGGCATGGAAACATGGGTGCTGAGTCTTCTGCCGGGGAAGCCCTCACTGAAGTCACTGGCATGCTCTGGAACTGGTCTGTCAGCTTGTTTCACCGAAGAAAGCAAAATGTGCTGCCTGTTTTGTGAAAAAGACCTTCTGGGAAGAAGAGGAGCTTTCTGGAGCATTTCCATCCTCAGGGATGTGTTTGTTCAATGTCACTCACACTCCCACACTGATATCCCCTTACAAGTTTCATCGCACATTTGTAAGATGGCTAATTAAGATTAGATGCTGAGTTTGTGCCCAGAGTCCGAGTGCAGACTAAAGCTGAGATGCACTCTTTTTTGATTTAAAAATAATTGGCCTTTGGTGGAGATATTTTCTAATTATTTGTCAAGTATGTTTTGGATGCTTTAGGACACAAGAATCTTGAAGATGTAGTTTGGACAGGGACATGTTGGTATTTTTAGGTATATTTTTATGAGAATGACAGTGGAGAATGTGTGAGGTGTGTGTGAGAGAGAGACTGAGAGTTTGATCCACCAACGTCAAGCACCAAATGTGCATAAATCTCTTCTATAATTGCATAAATTTATGACTGGAAGTGACACTTTATGTCTTACCCTAATTCTGTGAAGGAAGCCTTTATGCATAGATGTTATTTGTGGCTTTGATGTCATGAAAGGGCAAGAACCGTATCCCATGTGCCTCTTGCTTTATAATCACACAGTCCCAAGTGGTGTTCAGACTATAAGAGTTCTCGGTGGGTCTGCGAACCTATCAGGAGTATAAGGGAGAGGGAAAGGGAGGAAAGACTTAATTCTCAATGGTCTGAGTTACAGTTACCCTGAAGTAAAGTGCAAACAATCATGTGGCCTTGAAGAGACGAATTTGCCTTGCAGTATCCACCACCTACCTGTCTGTCTCCTCTCTTCCGTACGTACCCTTTGGTGCCCCACTGCCCCAACTCATTTCCTGGCTCTGGGATGAGTTGCAAAGTCACTCTTGGGCAAACTTGTTAACACTAGCTGTTTGTTCTTGGTGTTCTTCACTCCCACCTGCTGCCTTCATTCTTTTTGTTTTCTCTTGGTGAGCCAGCCTTTCTTCCATTTCCTTCTCCCCTACCCTCCCTGACAGGTTCCCAGACCCCTTCAGCTTCCTTCTGCCCCACCCCTGTGAAATCCTGGTCTAGAAGAGGATGAGAAACTTCTGCAACATTATGGGGAAGTGACTGATGTAACCCAAAGGGCCATTGTAGCAGGGAAGCTGACCTTTAGCTAATGAGATGAAGTATTACCGTTGGACACTGAGGCATCTGTTAGCTGGAGGTGAGTTTCGGGGCAGGGGTAGGGTGGGACATTTTAGTTCCTTCCTCTTATATTCTGAGATCAAATCCTAACAGGTGAGTAATAATTTTCTGTGCTCTTCTCTCACTACATTCAGTTTTGTATCTTCCCGGTGAGAGCCTGGGCAATGGTAGCCCCTCAGTAAATTTTTTGAACGACTGAATGAATGAATGGGCAGGAGGGTCTTTCCCAGACCTCCTTACCTCACAGTAGTAGCTCTGCCTACTTACAAACTTGACCCTGGACGTAAAGATCAGTGCCTCCAAGTAGAAGAGTATTATGCTGTCAAGAGCATGGAATATTGTGTTGCCAAGAGCATTGTCCAGGGCTCCAGTCTACTGGCAGGGTTCCGTGAAAGACTTTTCTTTGCTGAGCATATGGCCCATGAGATGCATCTGATTCCTCTTCCACAGTAGTTGAAAAAGAATGGGCAGAAGCAAGCTTTCCCTTCCTTGAAAGAGAAGAAGCTTCTCTTTAAGCCTACTTGCATATTGCCTTAGTAATCCAGTCTTGTCAATAATCTAATTGACCTAGCCCACTCTATTTTTCAACAGACCTACTAGGATTTCAGAGATAATGCAAGGAAGAAATCGTGTCAGTCTGAGTTCTGCTTTTTTATTGGCATGGAGACATTGCTTTCAGTTTATGCCTGTTTCCTCCAGGACCCAAGTCTTTGATTTCAAGCCAATATTCAGAGTTTTAAAAAAATCCAAGGTTGACATACACACCTAGACACACTTCCCAGGCAAGCCATGCCCAGCTCCTGGTTTCTACTCTAGGTTTCTAATTCATGAAGCTTGATTTGGCTACAGGGATAAGTATACACAATCTCAAACTGCTGGTATTCCCTTTCCCATCACTTCTGCTTAAAAATGCCTAGGCCATTTGGGAAATGCTAGGTTAACCACCGAGAAAGTTCCTGGTTCTATAGGAATCGCTGATTAACTTCCAGAGAAACATGGAAATAAGCTGTGTGTACCCATGAGGAGTTTCTTTGATCCTTAAACTATTGCAAGCAGGATTACTTTTAGACAATGGTCTATAAAGAAAACTACTTATTCGCTTATTCACTTTTTCACTCATTTGCTTGCTCCTGCCAGGGCCTGAGTTGGGCACCTAGGTTACAGTGGAGAACAGAGCAGACAGGGTTCATGCCCTCAGGTCCCTGGAAGTACCTGTTCATCTTCTTCCGCCTCGGCAGAAAAGTTTGAAAGGCATTGTTGCCCGATACATGAATTCCCTCTAAAACAAGCATGCTGGCTTCAAGTCATTCCTTAAGGGAAGTGAGTAGTTAGGAGAGAAAAATTTAGATGCAATACCTCTCATTTGGACTCCTCATTGAGAATAATTAAAGTGGAAGAAAGTTTCTATTGCTGAAAAGCCCAATGGATAGTATAATGTTTGGAGAATGATGCTTTTTTTTTCAAGTGTACATAATGGATTAGCTATTAAAAGAATTTGGGTAGATAGATGTCCTGAAATATCTGTGATGAATAGGTGTTTTATTAAGATATTTTTATAATTATAAAAATAATATATGTACTATAGGAAGTGCTGAAAATACAGGGAACTATACGAAAATAAAGTATATGATTCCAATACTCAGAGACAACTGCTTTCAGTACAGGTCCACATCCCTTATCTGATTCCTGAGACCAGTTGTGTTTCAAAATTCAGAATTTTTCAGATTTTAGGAAGTAATTCAGTGTATGTATCAAAGATTTTATGATATCCTCAGCAAAATGTGGGGCAGTGCTTTATGATCAAATAGTAATATTTCTGAAGCAAAATGTATAAATATTCACTCTATGAAGAATATAGACTATAAATAACCTCGCAATTGTTCCTGTCAGATTTTAATACCAAATAAGCTATCAGTATCTTTCCAAGAGTCCTTTGTATTTTGGAATTGCATATAAAGGATCATGGACTTGTATTTAACACACTATTTATACAATTTCCAAGCACTTATTGTATGCTGAGCATCATGGGAGGAGTTTAATGTGTGTAGATCTGTGCTCTTCATACTGATAAAGGCATATCTAAAAGATTGGTTAACTGTGCCTTCAAAAGGTGCCTGATGACAAGGAAATGCTGTCCATAGGATTTGTCTGTATCCATCCTACTTGTCAGGCCTTTTATAGCTTTGGCCTGTTTTGCCTGTGGATGGTGACTCTCACGTTCATTCACTTGGATCTGTCATCCCCTGCTGAGATGACCCTATATTTGATCCTAACTCTGCTCCCAATTCTCTTTGGCTCAAAGACCAGATTGTGGCAGCCTGCCCATGTTCTCCAGGCAAAAAAAATCCCATCCTATCCTTGGTTTTGCTTTTGAGAATCTATTCTGGCTCTGACATTTCACAATGACCCTGCTCTGCTCTACTTGGTCAAGTTAAGACAAGCATGACCTGAAAAATGGTTGAGAAAAAAATAAAGGTGAAGGTTAAGTGCATGCAGCATCCATTCAAATCGAAGAGATGGCTTGAAAGGCAAGTGTCAGAAATTAAGCAAGTAAATAAGAGAACTCTGTGAGTCATTGGTTTGTAACTTGATGGCCGCTTGTCTGTGCCTCTTACTGGGTCTGCGCTCTAGCTTTCAAAATTCTACCAGATAATGAGTATTTTGCAGAAGCAAGTGTCAGAGTTCTTTCCTTCATGTAAATGAACACCAGAAATTTGGTGAAATGATAACTAATGGATTAAAAAATATTGAAAACCTGTAATTAGCTGTGATAAACAATATGTTATGCTTTCTTTTTTCTCTTCCGAATCTGCCACTGTCTTTTTTTCTTGTCTAATGCAGTATTTCAGGCCAGTATTGCTTTTCAATTATGTGTCTCAAGCTACAGTTCCTGCTGACAGTGAGAATGAAAGCATATTTTGGTTATTGTGTTTTTCCTTCCCTTCCTCATGGACTCCAAGTGCCTATCTGCTAATATAAGCGTCAGTGACAGGAAGTCCAAATGGAAATGTTATTAGAAAGCTGTGGATATATAGTTAATGAAATATGTATGTTATGATATTGCAGGACATGTGTAATACTGATGGGAACTCAACTGATCTCAATATTTAATAAAGGTTTAATTTAAAATATGGATATTTGGGGGAATGGGTTGCTTTATCCTTTTTGGCGAATGCAGCATATGTTCATTTCTTGCTGAAAATTTGTCTGATGGATTCAATTTCCTTCTGTAACTTCTCATTATGAATTTCCCTTTTTTCAGAAGCATACTTCTTTATGCTGGTCTGGACTCTGGTATTCCAGAATGCCTGAGGGTGAGAGAAAGACTAATAATGTGCTTTGAAGCATTCTGGAGCAACTAAATGGCCCGTTAATGATTCCCTATACTCTATTTTAATTGGCATTTGAACCCACTCTCTGGAAATTTGGACCAATACTGAGCTTATACACTGTTCTTAAAAAAAACCTGAGTGCTTAGTGTAGACATTGGTTAAAATGGTGGATACTTGGAACTGAATTTATGAGGATTGAAATTGCCTGTGTAGTTACTGGAGACGGCTTGAAGACTGGTTGAGCTCTGGTCTTTTTTGAATGCCAAGAAAATGACAGGCTCTTCCAGATCATTAATACTGAGCAGTGAGGGGTCATAGATAGACAACTGGAAACTGTAATCCATCAAAAACCCTGTCTGCTTGGATTTACAAGATTATTTTATTGTCACTTTTGATTTAAACTCTTTGTCCTTCTGAGAATTTACACAATTTATAACAAAATGATAATATATTATTTTGTATCTTTTTGCCAAATGTTTTCACATGTATGCTCATTTTTTCCTCACTAAACCCCTTGTAAAGAGACATCTGTGTACCCATTCTAGAGTGAGAAAACTAAGTCACAGAAAAGTTAAGTAAATTACCCAGGATCAAACATGGAGCTAGGAAATGGCAGAGCTGGGATTCTAAGTTAGGTTTATCTGTACAAAAACAGGAAATGAAAAATAGTTAGATCATCAGGTGTTTGATATACAATGATGTAAGCGTGGCAAATAGAAGAAACAGTTTTGAAAGTTTTGATAAATTGGTTAAAATTTGTCTTCAAGATTTATTTATCCTTTATGGCCAATTTCCTTGTGGGACTGAGCCCTGGGCCAGAGTAGAGAATGCAGATGACTTGGTAAAAAGCCATCTCTATGCTGGAGAACCAACTTAAAATGAATGTCCTACTAACAGCCAGTCATGGGGGTCATGTCCACATGCTGGATAGAACAGTTTTGTGTTATAAACCAGATTAAGTATCTTAAATTGGTACTGGAAGAATTATGCTGCTCACATATTTGCTTGGAGTGAAAGAGCATAGGTTTCCAATCAAACAGCATAAGTACTTGCCCATGGAGACGGCAGGCTGGACAGACAAGTTCATGAACAGGCACATTTTTGTTTAGCCTATTTTCCATGTTGTACTGGGATTGCCTGGAAGGGTAGGCTGCGACCGAGTACCACTCAAGGACTCTGGGAAGCCAGAAGTAGGATGCAAACATCAGGTGCACACAGAACACATTCAAAATTAAGAGCTTTATCTCTGACATCAGACTTCCTGGGTTGGAATACTAGCTCGGCCACTCATTAACTATGTAAACTTTCTGAGCCTTATTTTGCTCAGTTGCAAAATAGGGGTAATAAATGCCTATATAACAGGGATTTGGGGAGGATTGGATGCACTTTACATGTAAATATTTAGAATGATATCTAGCTCATAGTAAGCCCAATATGTGTTATGTGTTGGCCATTATTCTAGTTCAAGAGCTGGCCCAAAGTGGAAACATGGTTCTGTATAAAAGTGACTTTAATCACATAAAAAGCATTTTGGGAAGTGTTTACCTAGCTCCAAGAAGCCAGCCAATCAGATGACTGACATTTCCTATGACATCCAGTTGGGCTCCTATATTTATCCCATTTTTAATGTTTCTTTCTCTGGATTTGTATGTGGTTCTAAGACTCCTATTTTAATGTGTCATTTCTGTCCTGGAACTGATAAAGTACATGTTCGCTATGTCCAAGTGGAAGCAGGTTTTCCAGAAGTGCAGTAACATGCACTGAGTAGGAAATTGATTAACCGAAGACTTTAATCGACTTGTTCATGTGAGTTTGTCATTTTAATTCTTAGGTTTTTAATATGAGCAAATCAGTTAATGACACCAAGAAAACAACTGCCATTATCAGAGAGTAAATAATGGTATAGTTATTCCAGTGTGAAGGTTATTTTTGTATCGTGTTTCATTGTGCTAGCCTGTCTGATTTATGGCTGTAACCAGCCGACCCTGGCTCTGGCCCCTGTCTGCTCACACAGTCATTTTAAGCCCGTCACTCTCAGAAAGGCCCTACCAAATTATTTATGGGAGTCCCTGGGGGTTATCTTACATGAGCTCCGAATTAGCCAGACCACCACCACTGCTGCTGATACCGTGCCCCAGACTCTCAGTGCTGCGGCTGCTGCCTTGCCAGCCTGCTGCATCCATCTGCTTGTCCTGGCTCCCCGTGCTCTCCATCCTCACAGGGCAATCAGACCTCAGCAATCAACGGCAAAGTCAGAAGGGTCATGGCTTTCTCCTTCCCGCGTTATGCTCCCTTAGGGGAATCTCATGGCGTGGTTATTTGGGTCCTGAGGTGCTACAAACTTTTGTCAGCTCATTTGACTTTTACTCACAGCCCTTAAATCCCAGAGCACACATTTGCCCAGTCGGAGTAGTTGGGCTGAGATGGATTTAGGCAACAACTATCCTATAATTGGAAACTCTGCCTGCCCCTCATTCTCACCTCTCTTGCTAAATCTGACTCACTATGCCTGACACGCTCCTTGCCGGATTAGTTCCCAGGGGCCCTACAATCTGTTCAGAAACATGTCTTTGCCTGGGTTCTCCACCCATTCAATAGAAATCTTAGAAGAGATATGGTTGGTGTCCTCAATACAGAAGATTTTGTACCAGTACAAATCAATCGATGTAATTGGCTTGTGAGTGGAGAGTGGTAAAGAAGGCATCATGTAACTCTACCTGCCAGATGTAATTGAATCTTAGATGTGGCCCATTTGAGACCATGCTTTTAAGCTATGTTTCCATCTTTAATCGGCATGCCTGTGAAATTGCCATAGTCTCAAATGTCTTCTCCCCATTCTTTGCAAATACACATGCCTCCCCATTTTCAAAACATTTAATGAAGTTTACCTACTGTATGAAGACTTCCCTAGTTAACCTTAACTGATTCAGAAATAATTCCCATGTTCCACATACACCTTTAATTTTATGTTCATATAATTTGTCCTTTCAGTATGTTTTAAATGTTTCTTTGTTCCCTCATGCAATAGATATTTATGAACATCTGCTACATGCTGGGGACATGGCAGTGAACAAAACAGACGTGATTCCCTGCCTTCACGACCCTGAAATCCTAGGGGGAGAGATGAGATAGAAGTAAACGAACAAGCATGCAAGTCAATTTCAGTGATAAAGGCTATGTAAAAGCAGGACAAAGGGAAAAAGAGTGAGGGAGAGGCAAGCTAACTACTTTACATAGGGTGGCCAGGGAAGGCTTCTCTGAGGAGGTGACATTTTAACTCAGCCCTAAAAATTAAGGAACCAGGCAACAGCAGATACAGAGGTCCTGAGGCAGAAATGATTTTAGTGTGTTCAAAGCACTGAAAGATGACCCCAGTGGAGTTGGAGCACCATGAGTGTGAGGTTGGCTTATCATTCTTCTTGGTTCTGGGTTGTGCTTCTCAATTAGGCTGTGGCTAATCAGGGTCTTCTGTGGTTCCACACAAATTTTAGGATTATTTGTTCTACTTCTGTGAAAAATGCCACTGGTACTTTGATAGGGATTGCATTGTACCTATAGGTTGCTTTGGGTAGTATGGATATTTTAACAATATTAATTCTTTCAGTCCATGTGCATGGTATATCTTTCCATTTATTTGTGTTGTATTCAATTATTTTATTACTGTCTTCTAGTTTTCAGAGTAAAGTTCTTTTACCTCCTTAGTTAGAATTATTCCCAGGTATTATTTATTCATTTTAATGTGATTGTGAATGGATTTTCTTAATATCTTTTTCTAATAGTTCATTGTTAGTGAATAGAAATGCAACAGATTTCTGTATATTAATTTTGTATCCTGTAACTTTATTGAATTCATTGATGAGCTCTTGTTTTTTTGTTTGTTTGTTTGTTTTTGTTTTCTTGGTAGTGTCTTTAGGATTTTGTATATATAGTACCATGTCATCTGCGAACAGTGATAATTTTACTTCTCCTTTTCAAATTTGGGTGCCTTTTATTTCTTTTTCTTGTCTGATTGCTGTGGCTAGGACTTCAAGTACTGTGTTGACTCAAAATGGTGAGAGTGGGCATTCTTGTCTTCTTCCTGATATCTAAGGAAGTATTTTCAGCTTTTCACCATTGAATGTATTAGCTGTGGGTTTTTTGTTTATGTCCTTTATTATGTTGAGGCATATTCACTCCATACCCACTTTGTTGAGAGTTTTTATTATAAATGGATGTTGAACTTTGTCAAAGCTTTTTCTGCATCCATTGAGATGATTATGTGATTTGATGTGGTGTATCATGTTGATTAATTTGCAGATATTGAGCCATCCTTGCACCCCTGGGATGAATCCCAGTTGATCATGTTTTATGAACATTTTACTGCATTATTGAATTCTCTTTGCTAATATTTTGTTGAGGATTTTTGCACCTATTTTCATCTGGGGTATTGGCCTATATTTTTCTTTTTTGTATGGTATCTTTGTCTGGTTTCGATATTGATGTGATGCTGACTTCATAGAATGAGATTGGAAGTATTCTTTCCTCTTCAATTCTTTGGAATAGTTTGAGAAGGATAGGTATTAACTCTTTAAATGTTTGGTAGGATTCCCCTGTGAAGCCATCCGTTCCTGGACTTTTGTTTGTTGGGAGTTTTTTGATTACTGATTCAACTTGCTACTAGTAATGTGTCTGTTCAGACATTATATTTCTTCCTGATTCAGTCCTGAAAGATCATATGTTTATAGGAATTTATCCATTTCTTCTAGGTTGTCCAATTTGTTTGCATATTTTTTGTTGTAATCTCATAATATTTTGTATTTCTGTTGTGTTGGTTTTAACTTACTCTCTTTCATTTCTGATTTTACTTATTTGAACCCTCTCTTTTTCTTGATGAGTCTGGCTAAAGATTTACCAATTTTATCTTTTTAAAGAATCAGCTCTTAGTTCTATTGATCTTTTCTATTTTTTAAGTCTCTATTTCATTTATTTCTACTCTGATTTTTATTATTTCTTTCCTTTTACTAACTTTGAGCTTTGTTTGTTCTTCTTTTTCTAGTTCCTTTAGGTGTCATGTTAGATTATTTATTTGAGATTTTTCTTGTTTCATGAGGTAGTCATGAATTGCCATAAACTTCCCTCTCTCAGAATTGTCTTTGCTCTGTCTCATAGATTTTGGAACATTGTGTTTCCATTTTCACTTGTCTCAGGGTGTTTTTTTATTTCCTCTTTGATTTCTTTCTTGACCCCTAGGTTGTGTAGTAGTATGTTGTTTAGACTCCACGTGTTTTTGGGGTGTTTTTTTTTTCTTTCATTTTTTCCCTTGTAATAGATTTCTAGTCTCATACCATTGTGGTCAGAAAAGATGCTTGATATGATTTCAATCTTCTTTATATTTATTGATACTGGTTTTATGGCCTAACATGTGATCTATCCTAGAGAATGTTCCATGTACACTTGAAAGAAATGTAAATTCTGCTGTTTTTGCATTGAATGTCCTGTATATATCTAGATTAAGTTCTTCTGGTCTTATGTGTCATTTAATATCAATGTTTCCTTATTGATTTTCTGTCTGGATGATCTATCCATTGAGGTAAGTAAGGTGTTAAAGTCCCCTACTATTATTGTGTTACTGACAATTTCTCCACTTGTGTCTCTTAGTGTTTGCTTTATGGATTTAGGTGCTCCTATGTTGGGTGTATATATATTTACAAATGTCATATCTTCTTGTTGGATTCATCCCTTTATCATTATGTAATGCCCTAGTATTGTGGGGTTTTTTTTAATTTTAAATTCCAAATTGTCATTGGTGATATGTAGGAAACCAGATGACTTTTGTACATTAACCTCATATCTTGCAAACTTGCTATAATCACTTATTAGTTCCAGGAGAGTTTTGGGTTTTTTTGTCTCTTATTTGGGATTTTCTCATGTCATCTGTGAACAAAGAGTTTTATTTCTTCCTTCTCAATCTGTATACCTTTTATTTCCTTTTTTGTCTTATTGCATTAGCTAGGACTTCTGGTATGTTCCAGTACAGTGTTGAATGGGAATAGTAAAAGAGAATATCTTTGTCTTATTCTCAATTTTAGAGGGAAAGCATCTAGTTTCTACTTATTAACTATGTTGTTAGTCATAAGTTTTTCTTTTAAATGTTCTTTACCAAGTTAAGAAGGTTTCCTATATTCCTAGTTTGCTTAGATTTTTTTAAATTGTGAGTGAAGGTTGGATTTTGTGAAATTTTTTAAAAAATCTGTTGATTGACTATATGATTTTTCTTCTGTGGCCTGTTGATGTGATTGATCACATTACTTGATTTTTGAATGTTGAAAACAGCTGTAATAAATCCCAGTTGTTGGTGGTGCATAATTTATTTTATACATTGTTAGATTCAATTTGGTAATATTGATGATTTTTGCATTGTGTTTATGAGATATGTTGGTCTATAGTTTTCCCTTCTTATAATATTTTTTTGTTTTTGGTTCTAGGTTAATGCTGACCCCACAGAAAGAGTTAGGAAATGTACTCTCCTTCTGTTTTCTGAAAGAGATTGTAGAGAATTGGTATACTTTCTTCCTTAAATGTTTGTTAGAATTCACCACTGAAGCCATCTGGGCCTTGTGCTTTCTTTTTTGGAAAATTATTAATTTTTGACTCAATATTTTTAATAGATATAGACTTATTCAAATTACCTATTTCTCCTTATGTGACTTTTGGTAATTGTGTCTTTTAAGAAACTTGTTTGTTTCATCTAAGTTATGAAATTTGTGGGCATAGAATTATTCATAATACTATTCATTTTTCTTTAAATGATCATGGGAAAAGTAGTGATGATCTGTTTTTCATTTCTGATATGAGTAATTTGTGCCTTCTCTTTTTTTCTTGGTTAGCCTTACAGATGATTATCAGTTTTGTTGTTCTTTTCAAAAAACCAGCTTTTGGTTCATTGATTTTCTTTATTGATTTACTGCTTTTAATTTCGTTGGTCTCTCTCTAATTATTTTTTACATTTTTTTTATTGAGTAATAGTCATTTTACAATATTGTGTCAAATTCTAGTGTAGAGCACAATTTTTCAGTTATACATGAACATATATATATTCATTGTCACATTTTTTTCCACTATGAGCTACCACAAGATCTTGTATATATTTCCCTGTGCTATACAGTATAATCTTGTTTATCTATTCTGAATTTTAAAATCCCAGTCTGTCCCTTCCCACCCGCTACCACCTTGGCAACCACAAGTTTATATTGTATGTCTATGAGTCTGTTTCTGATTTGTATTTATTTATTTATTTATTTATTTATTTATTTTAGATTCCTCATATAGGCGATCTCATATGGTATTTTTCTTTCTCTTTCTGGCTTACTTCACTTAGAATGACATTCTCCAGGGACATCCATGTTGCTGCAAATGGCGTTATGTTGGTTTTTGTGGCTGAATAGTATTCCATCATATAAATATACCACATCTTCTTTATCCAGTCATCCATCAATGGACATTTAGGCTGTTTCCATGTCTTGGCTATTGTAAATAGTGCTGCTATGAACATTGGGGTGCAGGTGTCATTTTGAAGTAGGGTTCCTTCTGGATACATGCCCAGGAGTGGGATTCCTGGGTCATATGGTAAGGCTATTCCTAGTCTTTTCAGGGATCTCCATACTGTTTTCCACAGTGGCTTTCCTTGCTTCCTTCTCCCACTCTTAATGATTTAGATGTCTTCTTTTACAATTTTGTGTTTATTCTTTTTGTAATTCATGGCAGTTATCTCCTTTCCAGTTATGAGTTTCTCATTTTTGTAGCATCCTGCTTCTTTTCAATTTAGAGTAAACCTGTCAATATTTCTTTTAGCATGGGTTTAGTGTTGCTAAACTTTTAGTTTTTGCTTGTCTGTGAAGTTCTTTATCTCTCCTTCTATTCTTCTTTTTTTTAAACATTTTTTATTGATTTATAATCATTTTACAATGTTGTGTCAAATTCCAGTGTTCAGCACAGTTTTTCAGTTATTCATGGACATATACACACTCATTGTCACATTTTTTTCTCTGTGAGTTATCATAACATTTTGTGTATATTTCCCTGTGCTATACAGTGTAGTCTATTCTACAATTTTGAAATCCCAGTCTATCCCTTCCCACCCTCCACCCCCCTGGTAACCACAAGTCTGTATTCTCTGTCTGTGAGTCTATTTCTGTCCTTTATTTACGCTTTGTTTTTGTTTGTTTGTTTGTTTTTGTTTTTGTTTTTTAGATTCCACATATGAGCGATCTCATATGGTATTTTTCTTTCTCTTTCTGGCTTACTTCACTTAGAATGACATTCTCCAGGAGCATCCATGTTGCTGCAAATGGCATTATGTTGTCGGTTTTTATGGCTGAGTAGTATTCTGTTGTATAAATATACCACATCTTCTTTATCCAGTCATCTATTGATGGACATTTAGGCTGTCTCCGTGTTTTGGCTATTGTAAATAGTGCTGCTGTGAACATTGGGGTGCAGGTGTCATCCTGAAGTAGGGTTCCTTCTGGATATATGCCCAGGAGTGGGATTCCTGGGTCATATGGTAAGTCTCTTCCTAGTCATTTGAGGAATCTCCACACTGTTTTCCATAGTGGCTGCACCAAACTGCATTCCCACCAGCAGTGTAGGAGGGTTCCTCTTTCTCCACAGCCTCTCCAGCATTTGTCATTTGTGGATTTTTGAATGATGGCCATTCTGACTGGTGTGAGGTGATACCTCATTGTAGTTTTGATTTGCATTTCTCTGATAATTAGTGATATTGAGCATTTTTTCATGTGCTTTTTGATCATTTGTATGTCTTCCTTGGAGAATTGCTTGTTTAGGTCTTCTGCCCATTTTTG
This sequence comes from Camelus ferus, assembly GCF_009834535.1. Lineage (NCBI taxonomy): Eukaryota > Metazoa > Chordata > Mammalia > Artiodactyla > Camelidae > Camelus > Camelus ferus. The sequence goes on along the minus strand of NC_045732.1, from coordinate 98,789,108 downwards.
GATTGGGTTGTTTATTTTTTCTTATTGAGTCGTATGAGCTGCTTATATATTCTGGAGATCAAGCCTTTGTCGGTTTCACTTGCAAAAATTTTCTCCCATTCCGTAGGTTTTCTTCTTGTTTTATTTCTGGTTTCCTTTGCTGTGCAGAAGCTTGTAAGTTTAATTAGGTCCCATTTGTTTATTCTTGCTTTTATTTCTTCTAGGAGAAAATTTTTTAAATGTATAATTCTATCCTTCTATTCTAAAGGATAGCCTTGCTGGGTAGAATATCCTAGGCTGCATCTTTTTTTCATTCAGGACTTTGAATATATCTTGCCACTCCCTTCTGGCCTGTAGTATTTGTGTAGAGAAATCAGCTGAGAGCCTTATGGGGGTTCCCTTGTAACTCACTCTTGGTTTTTCTCTTGCTGCCTTTAGGAGCATTTATTTATCCTTGACTCTGGCCATCTTGATTATGATATGTCTTGGTGTGGGTCTGTTTGGGTTCTTCCTGTTTGGGACCCTCGTACTTGGCTATCTGATTCCTTTAGGTTTGGGAAGTTTTCAGTCATGATTTCTTCAAATACCTTTTCAATCCCCATTGTTCTTTCTTCCCCTTCTGGAACCCCTATTATGCAAAGATTGGCACGTTTTGTATTATCCCATAGGTCCCTTATATTGTTTTCATTGTTTTTTATTTGTTTTTCTCTCAGCTGTTCTGATTGGGTGCTTTCTGTTGTCCTGTCTTCTAGGTCACTTATTCGTTCCTCTGCATTATCTAGCCTGCTTTGTACAGCCTGTAAGTCAGCTCTCATCTCAGCAAATGAGTTTACCAATTCTACTTGGTTCTTCTTTATAGCTTCAATTTCATTTTTGACATATTTTATATCTCTAAACACTATTTCTTTTAGCTTCTTCAGTACTTTGATCACTCCTTTATTGAAATCTTGATCTAGTGGGCCATCAATGTCTATTTCCTTGATCGTGCTTTCAGGGGATTTCTCTTGATCTTTTAATTGGGAGTGGTTCCTCTGCTTCTTCATATTGCTCATATTGGCTTAAGGAGTGTCAGTTATCTAGTTCTCCTGGAGATGGTGTGCTTTTAATGATTTTATTGAGAGGTCTTTGTGTCTTCGCCCTGTTTTGCAAACTCAGCTTGCTGTTTCCAGAGGCCCTCTGTTGGCACCCTCATCTGTGCTGCTCCCAGTGGCTGTCAGCTAGTAGATTGTGCCCCTCCCAACACTGGGTCAGGTGCTGTGTTCCTGCCAGGAAGGCAGGTGGCCGCCCACCCTCTCCCAGCGCCCATCGCTCCGCTGCTCTGTGCAGCTGCCCGCTCCGCCTCAGGTCAGAGCTCCGAAGGTGGGCTCAGGGAAGACCTGGGAACGGCCCCGCCCCTGCTCCGTGCCAAATCTCAGCTCCTTGTTTGTCTTGGCTGCGCAAGTTCTCTGAGGTGCCAGGGCAGAAAGATCCTATCTGCCTTAGGCTGTAAACAAGTCTCAGTCCTGCCTAGGAGGTTGCGGAGCCCTCAGGTGTAGATTTAGGCCGCGGCCCCGCCCCCACCCAGGTGCTGCGCACAGGAGGAGATGGCGGCTGTGGCAGCGCCCTGCCTCTCTTCTCTCGAGAAGCGCCAGTAATGGCGGCGCGGGTCTGAGGAGACAAAGGCTACAGCGCCCCTCCCCCCAGGGCACACCAGCCATGTTGCTTTGCTTTTTTCGCAATTTATGGAGGACTGAGGTTGTTCGGCTCCGTATCCCCTCCCAGCCATGGCGCGCAGCCCCCTGCAGTCCCCCGGGGCCGCCTCAGTGCAGCAGTCCTTGTCCTCCGCCCAGCTCGGGCCGCCTGTCCCGGCCCCAGCTGCCGGCTCGCGTCTTGGGCTGGGTGTCGCGGGGACCCTTTGTGCCCATTTAACTCAGTTCTGTCAGTCAAGGGGTGCTCGGGGCAGATGTGAGCCTCGGAGGCTCCTTCTCTGTCCCGCTGGCCTCTCTGTTGGAGGGGGGAGACCCAGCGAAAGAGCACCAGTCCTCCTTTGCCTCTCCCTGCGGGATCAGTCCCGCACTGTTTTGCTTTTTCTTCTTTCTTTTTTCCTTTTCTCCTACGAGATTTTTGGCGTCTTTGTCTTTGGAAGAGGGCAATGTTCTATCGGAGTTTGGCAGGTGCTCTGGTTGGCTGAGTAGGTCCACAGATGTGAGTTTTGGTGTATTTGTGAGAGAGGATGAGCTACAAGCATCCTTCTACTCCGCCATCTTGCTTCTCTCTCCTCTCTCTAATTTTTATTATTTATTTTGTTCTGCCTTCATTATGCTTATATTGCTCTTCTATCTGTATTTTCCTAATATGTAAGCTTAGATTGTTAATTTTACATCTTTCTTCTTTTCTAACATATGCATTTGGTGCTATAAGTTTCCTCATAGCATCGCTTTTCCTGCACTCTACAAATTTGGTAAGTTGTATTTTGATATTAGTTTAGTTCACAATGTTTAAAATTTTCTCTTGTGATTTCTTCTTTGACCTATGTTTTATTTAGAAGTTTTTTGTTTAATCTCCAAATACTTTGGTATATTTCCAGTTATCTTTCTGTTATTGAATTCTAGTTCAATTCCACTGTGATCTAAGAGTATACCCTTATGATTTCTAATATTTTTAATTTGTCAAGGTGTGTTTCATAGTCTATGATGTGGCCTGTGTTAGTAAATATCCTTGTGAGCTTCAGAAGAATGTGTATTCTACTATTGTTGGGTGAATTATACTGTAATGTTAATTAGACATGATTGATGGAGCTGTTCAAGTCAACGATGTCATTACTGATTTTCTGGTTGTTGGATCTGTCAGTTACTGATAGAGGAGTGGATTCGTCCATCAGTTTTTGCCTCATGTATTTTTGTGCTCTTTTGTTAGGTGCATATATGTCAAGAATTGTTATATTTTCTTGGATAATTGACCACTTTATCATCATGTATCCTACCTTATCTCTGATAATTTCCCTTTTTTGAAGTCTGCTTTGTCCGAAATTAATATAGCTACTCCAGCTTTCTTTTGATTAGTGTTAGCATAGCATATGTTTCTCCATCCTTTTAATCTAGCTATGTCTTTATATTTAATGTGAGTTTCTTGTAGACAACATGTAGTTTGGTCTTGTTATTTTAGCTACTCTGTCAGTCTCTTTATTTTAATTGATATATTTAGATCATTCATATTTAAAGTGGTTATTGATATTACATGGTAAATTAATATCTACCATGTTCATAACTGTTTTGTACTCATTGCATTTTTTCTTTGTTTCTTTTTGTCTTCTATTTTTCTGGCTTCTTTGGTTTTCATTGAGCATTTTGTATGATTCCATTTTCTTTCCTCTCATAGCATATCAATTATGCTTCTTTAAAAATTTTACTAGAGTTTTCAATATGCACTTACAAATAATCTAAGTCCAGTTTCAAATAGCATTATGCCATTTCACAGGTAGTACATGTACTTCTTAACAGAGTATTCCCAATTACTTCCTCCTGTCCCTTAAAATAGTGTTGTCATTTATTTCACTTATTCATATGCTACAATCTCCCAATATAATGTTGTTACTATTACTTTGAAGAATTATCTGTATTAGATCAATCAAGAGTAATAAAAATAATATGTTCTGTTTTACCTTCTTGTATTCCTTCTCTGATACTGTTTCTTTTTCATGTAGACCTCAGTTTCTGACCAATATCACTTTCCTTCTCTCTGAATAACTTCTTTAACATTTCTTACAAGGCAGGTTTACTAGCAACAAGTTCCCTCAGTTTTTGTCTGAGAGTCTTTTGAAGGATAAATTTGCTAAGTATAAAATTCTAAGTGAGCTCTTTTTTCTTTCAACATTTTAAATATTTCACTCCACTCTATTCTTGCTTGCATGGTTTCTCAAAAGTCCAATGTAATTCTCATCCTCATTCATCTGCATGTAAGGTAAGTTTTCCCCTCTGATTTCCTTCAAGATTTTCCCCTTGTCTTTGGTTTTCTTCAGTTTGAATATGATATGCTGTGTTGTAGATTTTATGGTATTTTTCTGACTTGATATTTCTGAGCTTCTTGGATCTGTGATGTGGGATCTATCATTAACTTTGGCAAACTATCAGCCATTATTACTTCAAATATTTCTTCTGCTCCTTTCTACTATACTTACCGAGATATTTACTGTTTTTGTTCTTCCTTTATAACTAAGGTTCCAAATTTCCTCCCAGTATTATTTTCCTTGTATCTGAAGAAATTCCTTTAGCAATTAAGAGCAGGTCAGCTGTTTATGAATTTAGTTTCTTTTGTTTGAGAGTGTTTTTATTTTACTTGCAATCCTGAAGAATATTTCCACCAGATACAGAATTACAGGATGACAATTCTTTAAAAATGCCATGCTGCTTCCTTCTCTCTTCCATGATTTCTAATGAGAAATATACAATCTTTTGTAACATTGCCCCCATAGATAATGCATCATTTCTTTCTGGTTGTTTTCAGGATTGTTTTCTTTATTTTCCAGATCTTTGACTATAATATATACTGGCATATATTTCATTGGGTTTATCCAATTTGAGGTTTCCTCAGCTTCTTGAATTTGTATTTGTATTTTTAATTTTTGGCTAAACTTGAGACGTTTTCAGTCATTATTTCATCAAATATTTTTTCAGCACTTGACTCTTTCTTCTTCTAGACTCTGAGGACACTATTGTTAAACCTTTTTTTTTTTTATTGTACCACAAGTCTCTGAGGCTCTGTTCACTTTTTTAAAACTTTTTTTTTTTGGTCTCTACATTTCAGAATGAGTAATTTCTGTTGATTTATCTTCAAATTCACAGATTCTTTCCTCTGCCCTCTCCATTCTGCTAATGAGTCTATCTAGTGAATTTTAAATTTATTATTATATTTTATAATTCTAACATTTCCACTTGGTTCTTTTATATATCTTTTATTTCTTTACAAATACTTTTGTATTTTACTATTTGCTTCAAAAGCATTAATAATTGCTCATTTGAGCATTTTTAAATAGCTGCTTTAAAGTCTTTTCAGATAATTCCAACATCTGTGTCATCTCATGACTGACCTCTTGTTTGTCTTCCTAGGTGAGTGGAGATTTTTGTTGTTTTTCGTATGCCTAGTAATTTTGGACTTTGTCATGGACAATTTGAATATTACATTATGAGACTCTGGGTCTTTAAATCTTATTGAGATGTTGATATTTTTGTTTTTAATCAGGTACTCCATCTGGTTCAGTTCAGACCACAGGTATCAACAGTCTTTCTGTGGGCTGAGATTCCTATGTCAGTTTAGTTTTTAAAACATTTGCAGTGCTATTTGAATCTGACTGCATGTGTGCCACCCAGTGGCCAGACTGGGACCTGGGTAGTGGTCTATCTTTTAGTTCAGTTCTTGAAATCATTGGCATGCTAATTCAGACCAGAACCACATATGCATAGTTTGGGAGTGAGGCTAGGAGTTCATAAACAACTTTATAGGGTTGCATTCATGAGCTCCTCCCTCTTCAATCTCCCCCAGTATTTCCTGGTTCCCCGAGACTCTCCTTTTTGGTCTTTTAACCAGAAACCGCCTGCTTTCATAATTGTACTAATGTCAGGGCCAAGCAGCAATAGGACAGAGAGAATATAAAAAAATAATGAACTTAGCCCTGCTCTCTTAGATCTACACCTCAGCTGAATGGAGAGACAAGTTGCCTTCTTCAAAGTTTTGGCTCCCATAAACTGCTGAGCCAAGTTCTGCTGCCACTGCCATTGCTATAGCTGCATGATCACGTAGAGGCTGGTACTATGGAAATGACAGAGAAGGAAAAAAAAAAAACTAGGGTTTTACTCCACTTTATGAACATTAGTAGTTTCCTTTCCTGTACCTCCAGCCAGAATTAAAGAGCTTCTTTGGGGGCTTTCTCTGTCTGTACCACAGTGCTTACTTTTGGGTTTCTGTCTGCCTTGATTTCTGGCCAGGGGATCTAGGAGAGGATAAAATGGTAAACTCACTGCTGGATTGGTGATGCCTCAAATTCTGGTGTTTTTCCTTGCTATCCCTGCTGCTATTTACCTTTCAAATAAATGCTCCATTCAGTCTGCCTGGGTTTTGTGGTTAATTTCAAGAGAAAAGTCTTACTTACTCCAACTTACTTGGGGCCAAATTTCAATTCCATTCTTTAGAGTAATTTTGGTTTGTTGCAGGAAATGATTCATTTTCTTTTTGAAATCAAAGCAAAATAAAAAAGTTAAAACTTAATTAACTGGAACTCTTGAGTACATAAAAATGTTTCTTCTTGGTTACAGCAATTTTAAGATTTTATTGGGGTGATGCCTTAAGTACAACAAACATTCTGCTAATTTCAACTACCTCTTCTCTCCCTATTCTCCAGTTGACACATAAAAGCTGGTGATTGAAATGCAAAAGGCCAGTACGCTAAGTGGAAAAGTGGGATTTCAACTCAAGTATGCCTAATGTCATAGGCTAAGCTTTTCAACACCATATACTGCTGCCTTCTTAAGTTAAATAAATTCTGCCCCACACCTGCAAATTCTACTGACTGTGGTATATTTACTATTCACTCACTTGACCTTCCTCCCCAATCTCTGTCAGAGGAGTATATTTCCCTACCCCATTAACGTTGAACTTGGCCATGTGATTTGCTTGGGCTGAGTGGTGGTTGGAATGTGTTCTCCTACACCTTGACTTTGGGCTTGGCCATCTGACTAAGCAGACATGACAAAAGCAGAGGCTTGGAATGTGCCTTGTGGTTGGGCTTATCCTCTCACCCTTCTGTCATTACCATGAGAAGAACACGTCCCAGGGACCCAGCTACTCCAAGGACGATGAGAGGCATATGGCGCATACCTGGACCCAACCCACAGCTTGGTGCTAAGCCCACATAAGCCTAACCTAGGTGAGTGACATGTGAGTAAAGATAAAATGATTGTGGTTTCAGGTTTTTTAGTTTAGGGGTGGTTTGCTATGCAACATTATTGCAACTGTAGACTGATTATTAACCATGTAAATATTGGGTTGAAGACTTCCTATGTTTTCACATGAAATTTAAGTGAACATATGTTTTTGTTTTAAATTCTAAAGCCTAGGGAGATCTTTTAAGTCTCTACTCTCTTCACTGCTTATTCTGTTTCCAGGACTGTTCTGCTGAAAGGTAGTTCTTACTGAGAAATGGGATTTTCTTCCTTTTTATCTCCAGTTCTGCTAGTTCTGCTAAATTCTACTAGTTTTATTTGAGGCTTCAGAGCACGGTGAGAACTTGTTGCATGAGGCATCAAAGTTCCTACTTCCTTCAACTAAGTTTGTCATTCTTGGTCCCCTTTGCAAATGCAGCATCAGTGTCTATCGGTTTCTTGGCATGGATTCTGCTGACAGGAAGCCGGAGATCACACGGTCGTGTGCTGGGGCACTCCTCATGACTCTGTTTTTTTCCCACATGGTAAACTTTAGAGTAGAATCTAGACATACTTGGCGTTGGATACTATTTCTATCCTTTCATGTTTGCAGGACGAGGGGTAAGCTACATATCATCTTTAAGCCTCAGTTTCCTCAAATATGAGGTGGGGTGATCATCTCTGCCCAGCCTCCCTCACAGCATTGTTGTGAACTTCAGGAGCTCTGTCAAGGTTAAAGGAATCTTATGATTCTTGTTATTTACTCTGAGTATATTCAGCAAGCTAGTAGCTAGTAGCAGTCACCAGCAGTATTCTCTTCTTTATAGTCCTTAGGAGAGGGAGTCATCAGGGAGATGGGTCAAGGCCACTCCATGTCACTATCTCTGGCTTTTGATACAGCCTGGGCTCAGCAATCTCACACTTTCCTCTGCACTCTTCTTCTACCACATGGGTAGGAGGATCCTAACAACATACACCATCTGCTTAGGACTCGAAGAATCCTATTACCTTGACAACAGAGAGGCAGGTGTCAAAGCAAGTCAGCTTTGAGGAGCTGAAGCAGTGGCAGGCTGCCCTTGGCTTGACATTGCTTTTGGCTTCTTAGCGTTCTCCTCACTACTTGCTCAAATGCAGAGCTTGTGGACTAGAGACTAAAGAAAAATGTCTACAGAGGGAACTATATTCAATAGTCTGTAATAGACTATAATGAAAAAGAATATGAAAAGGAATATATATATAGGTATAACTGAATCACTACGCTGTACACCAGAAACTAACAAAACACTGTAAATCAACTATACTTCAATAAGAAAAATATGTCTAGTTAGCTGATTTCTATCAGATTCATGGGCCCCAATGTTGTTTTGCAAAAACAAGGCAGTTCTACATCATTCTTGGTGGTCTTTTAGAACCACACAGCGTGTGGAGCCTGGAAAGGAGTAGAATTATGATTGCATTTATTCTTTGGTGTATAAGCTTAATCGGTAGGACTTTACAGTGGAAGAAAACTCTGGGTTATTATTTACCATGTGTCAGGTGCTGACTCTGATTTAGTTCTGACATTGGCCCTTTCGTCCCTATTTGACAGATCAGGAAACCTAGACTTAGAGGAAGGAAATGAACAGAGGCAGAGGTTATACCCACATGTGTCTGAATCCAAAGCATGTGTTTTCCATGACATCACACAGCCACTGTTTACCTTTTGTGCCTTTTTGGCCATTCTGGGAGTTTGATAATATGCACTCTACCATCATTTTGAGAAACAGTGGTTAGAGCCAAGACATACAATCAGACAGCCCTTGATTTGAATTCTGACTCCATCATTTATCAACTGTGTGATCTTGGAAATTTTATTTAACCTCTCTGAGTCTCAGTTTCCTTATGGGATTAATAATCGTGTTTCTCTCATAGGGTTTGGGGAAGATTAAATGAGATGATACATATGAAGGGCCTTGTGTAGTGCCTGACAGAGTGCTTGGCACTTATTAAGCATCCTCTCTCTCTCTCTCTCTCTCTCTCTCTCTCTCTCTCTATATATATATATATATATATATATAGTCAGTTCACAATGTAGTATCAATTTCTGGTGTACAGCATAATGTTTCAGTCATACATATACATACATATATTCCTTTTCATATTCTTTTTCATTATATGTTACTACAAGGTATTGAATATAGTTCCCTGTGCTATACAGTAGAAACTTGTTATTTGCATTCAATATATATTGACTAGAAAAATTTACCTGTCTCAAAGTGGAAGTATCACTGGAGCCCAAACGTTTTCTGCTTGCTCTTACAAGACATCAGCAGGTTCTTGAGAATTTAGTAATAGGAAGTTAGAGCTAGAGGGGGTCTTGGGGTTGGTTAGTCCAGTCTCCTTATTTGGAATATGGTGAAACAGGTTCAGAGGAGAGTGACTTGGATTTGTGTTACCACCCACTGCTCCCAGTTGCACTTCTGATAAAGTCAGTGACCTTGGGCAGAGTCATGTTTCTTGGCCTTGCTTTATCTGTGAAAACTGGCAAGGATCCCTATCGTTCTATTTACCAGGCCTGAGACTGATAAGGAAAAAATGAGATTTTAGGTATTTGCAATTAGAAAAGCACAGATTTCCTCTAGTATGCCCCTCCCCCTTTCACACATACTCCACATATCCTCATGTTTCTCAGGCCACGCTTGCAATTCAAGGCGTGTCCTCCAACTCTGTATATCTCCTTACGGTCTTCACCATCATTACTGTCAACATTCCTTGTCCTGTGTCCCATTGCCTTTGGGACCTTTTGTCTGTCAAACTTACCTGATGAAGCAAACTATAGGTTAATGTGTTAATGATCTAATGTATTACCTTTCCCACATATTAACAGGATACTGCCCTCAAAATAACGATGTACAGTGGAATTTCATGCATGAAGGCATTAGGTTGTGGAAGAGAGCAATTTGAGTAGATGGCCTTTCTTTTCACATCACCTGGGTGGCCACTTGGAAAATATCTATGTTTTGGAGCCTCCTTAGAGAAAGATAGGCAATCTTAGGGTTACAGTGAGGTGTAACCTTCTCTTGTTAGCCTTTTGCATCAGTGGGTGGGCAGAAGTCGAAGTTGCCTCAGCTGTCGGTGATGGGGCCTCGACCACTTGGGTTCTGGGGTTGGAGGTTGGTATTTGAGACATTTTATAGAGTGTTTAATGGAATGAGGATTGAGATGGCTTTGAATCTGGGTAAAACCAGCAACAGGAATCCTGTTGTAGTCACAGCTGGGGCATTGCTTGCTATTCCTTTGAAGGCAGTAGGTTTCCACAGGTCACCAGGGAGCTGGTACTCATCTTCCTCATCCTCTTCATCCTCATCAGGAGAGACACCAGTGTACTGTACTGGCTGAACAGAAAGGCTGGACCAGGCCTGGTAATTGGCATGGGAACCAATTCTTCCCCATCCGTGTGCCCAGTGAGGCACAGAAACAGGGATTCTTCCTGCATTGCCATTAGTGCTGTGTCCCTTTATATTCTTAGTCTCTGTGTAAGAGGAAGGGTTTGTAGGCATTGCCTAGTTCGCCACTGGTCAGGGCAGGGTGACTTGCCTGATGTTGCAGAGTGAATTCATGGCTTAGCAGGTGCTATAGTTCAGGGCTCCTGATGGCCTACTTCATGCTCCTTCTTGTGTACTACAGTGTCTCTGTTGTGTGAGTTAACATAGCACAGGCAGGTGGCATGGTTTTCGGAAGACCCCTGGTTTTTACTTCCGTGGGTATACATGGACACTCATGATGTGTGTGTGTGTGTGTGTGTGTGTGCATGTAGTGCCTAGAACAATGGCTGGCAGATACCCTCATACATTTTAGCTGTCATTATTATAATTGAAAATATTTTATATATGCATAGCTCAAATGAGGGCTTTGAGACTCAGTAGCCCACTCTTCTTAGGTCATTGATCAAAGCTTATGGAATTCCCTTATATCCCTTCAATCCTCAGAACAGTCTCATGGGGTCAGCATTCTTACTGTTAGTAATGTTGTTGTTATCCCAACGCACAACGGAAATAATAGGCTCAGAAAAGTTGAATGACTTGACCGAGACACACAGCGCATCAGTGACAGGGCTGAGCTGCCCAGGCCAGTGCTCATACTCCTGCACCAGGGCCTCCTCCCCAGGGGCTGTGCAAGCAGTAGTACAGTAGGTACAAGCCCTGCACACTGAGCAGGTTGGCCCTCGATCTGCAAGACCAGACTCAGGGAAGTAGGGGAGCAGCTGTGTGTAAGCAGAGGATGCCTGGAAGGAGTTGTTGAGGGCAGTGGCACCTAAGATGAACTTTGCTTATCAACCAATCATGTTCGGGCCAGCCATCCTCACGAGAGTGCCTCTCCCCATCTCAGCAACCTCTCCCTGCGTGCTCAAGAAATGCCATCTAATTGGAATAAAACTGACAAAAATAATGAATTCAGATCAACTTGAGAGACCCTGCTCTGCCTTGAGAACCTAATATAGAAATGTATCTGAGAAAAAGAAGGTGGAGAAAAGGAAAGAGAGAACACGAGAGAGGGAGGGAGGGAGCGAGACATGAAAGCATTTCACAGGCAAGATCTAAACATATAAAATATAGAGGGAAAAAGCAAGCAGCTGTGTGAGAACAAAAGAATGTTCTGCTCCTCCGTATTCTGCTTGCTGCCCAGACACTTCAATTGCAGCTTCTACTAAATAGTAATGTGGCCTCTCTCTTTGCTCCCAGCTCAAAGAGAATGCTAAAACAGCGAAACAGTCAAAGTTACGGTACAGCCCCAGGTAAAAGTTGATGACATGGAAATCGCACCCCTCACCAACACATACGCTTTGGCAACCCCTACTGGAGAAGCACAATGATAGCAAATACAATGAACCAGAAAGGAAAAGACCGTTGAGCTAAGATGGGAAAAGGAGCCTTTCTTTGGTTCCTGATGGGGTGTTTTGATGATTGCTAATGTCTTTAGTGCTCGATTTTGGAGCAGAAAGTTGGAGTGCAAGGAGAGGCTAGTTACTCTGGTGTCTCAATTCTCAATAGACCACAGCTACCTTAGAAGTGAAAGTCACACATCTGATATGATCATAGACTTTAATTTCTAGGTACTTCTGCAGACTATAAAACTTGAAGAAGAAGTTGAACTCTTAATTTTACCCATTTTCAGGAAGTCATTAAGTGACCAGAGGAAATTCTAGTCTTTAGAAAGGAAATAATGATGGATTGATTGCACAAAACACCGACTGGCAAACTTAATATCAATCCTGTTGAAGTAATATTCCCAAAAGCTATGGGTACAGGTCTGGACAGTGTTCATATGATGATTTCTAGAAACCAGCTATAGAATTCTGCCCTCAAACTTGTCCTGTTAAACATTTTTATTAATGACTTGGTTGAAGTTATAAAAAAAAACAGGCTCATCAGATTTACTAGAGGGCTGGTAAACACAAGGGAAGCCAGAATTAGGATTCTGCAAGTTTTGACAGGTTTGGTAGATAGTCTGAATCTGCAAAATGAAATGTAACGGATGTAAGCATAAAACACTAGGGGGGATGTCCAAGACACTGTTTTCCCTAAATACAAAGTGTGGCTTAGCAGAGCTCATGTAAAAAATGTTCAAGGGTTTTAATAAACAGTGAGCTCAAATGTAAGCTAGCATTTTTAAAGATACATTAATATGATGGGTCACACCTTTGGCTTCCCAGGCTTCAATCCAGATTATTTGAATAAGAATCTCTGGGGGCAGAGCCTAGGACTCAGTATGTTTAAAGCTCCCCAGGCGATTCCAAAGGGAAACCTTAAGTTGAGAACCACTGTGATAACAGAATGTGAGAGAATTTATAATTCCATTGTAATGTGTATTGGTTAAACTACTCCTAGAATTTTTCACTTAGGCTCGGGGCAATACCTTTTACAAACTGAAACCAATTCAGAGCAGTGTGACCAAGATGATAGGGGAACTTGAAGTCATGCCAGCTATGCCATGAGGAACTGAATACGAGCAATCTCAAGGAAGTCATAAAAGCTGCCCTCAAATGAATGTGCCGGAGAAATTACCCTTGCTCTGTTTGGTTCCAGAGATAAGAACTTGAACCAAGAAGACGAAGTAACATGAAGGCAAATTTTAACTCAATAAAAGGAATGACACTCTATCAGGGCTGTCTAAAGATGTAATAGAGTGCGTCAGAAAGAAATGACTGCCCTATAATCTGGGGACTCCAAGCCATTTGGCTGCCTAACCAGTTGGTGAGCAGAGTGTGGAGAAGGCTTATGTTATTCAAGACTCTTGGTGGCATATGACAGAAACCCAATTCTAAAAGCTTAAAAGTAGATGCATCATAAAGCAAGGAAGTGACTTCGGGGGTGCTGATTAGAGGGTTCCAGTGACCTCATCATTTTTTGGCCCTATTTATCTTTGTCTTCCTTTATTCTGCATTCAGGCTCTCTCTATGTGGTGTCCTAGCAACCTTAACAGGGAGAGAAAATTTTTTTCTGATGTTTCTCAAAAAAGTCCTCGGAGAAACACTGATTCTAAATGCACCGATGTGGCCAAAAGAGGGTGGACTCTCTGTGTGTGTATCGGGAAGACGGTGGGGGAACTGGCTGCACAAAAGGCCTTAGGCATTGGATAAAGTTGAATAAGTGAAGATCCCTCCCAGCCCTGAGATTTTAATATTATTTGACAGTATGGCCAGAACGCAGCAGTAAGTATACAGCACTAAGCCTTCCACGGCTCATCTAATAAACAGTCGTTTGTCTGGTCAGGCCTGTCTGTTCTTCCCCACCTTCACACCTTTGCTTGGGCTGCTTAATCTTTCTAAAAAGATCTCCAATGACGCCACTCTAATGCACAGTTCAAGACTCATCGCAAGGCCTTCCTCGTCCCCTGGGTCTGCCCGCGCCGATCTGCACCTCCTCCGAACCGCTACAATACTCTTCACAATTACACATTTCCTGATGTCGTGTATTGAATTTCTTCTGTTTTCACATGTATGGATTAGACCCTATTTAGCAGACCAAAGACTGAAAACTAAACAGATAGATCACAGCCCAAGCCCCAGACTATTCACTGAGTGTGGACACGTGGAACATACTTGGATGGCTCTTTAAAGGCTTTGAAAATGGAATGGACTTTGGAACCACAACCCACAGAAGGTGGGTCAGAACTTAGGCCTAAACCTAAACAGACTGACTGCCTGCTAAAACAAACATGCCAATATCAATATTCTCCATAGGATTTAAGCAAATTCCAAGGTCTCATGAGGCAATATCCAAAGTATTCAGGATACAATCCAAAATTATTAGGCATAGGAAGACTCAGGAAAATCTCAATCCACATGAGGAAAGATAGTCAACAGATGCCGTCCTAGATGACATGTTGGAATTAGCTGAGAAGATTTTAAAGCAGCTATTATTTAGAAAAATACACTACCAAGTAAAGGCAACATCCTTGAAAGAAAAGGAAAACTAGAAAGCCTCAGCAAAAAAAAATTTAAAAATATAAACAATCACCAGATGAAGTTTAAGAACCAAAAATATACAATAACCAAAAATTTTAAAAAAAAAAGGAAAAAAAAAACAATCACTGGATGGACTCATTAGCAGAATGTGGTCAGGATGATTTCATGGACTAGGTTACACTTAGCTGCTGCTTTAAGAACAAATGGAAGCAGACCACATAGAGAAGAGTTGTATTAGTTATCTAATTGCTAACACATAGATAACCGCTATTAGCGTGTTACCCCCAAACACAGCAGTTTAAAACAGTAAACATTATTACCTCACACAGTGTTTGAGAGTCAAGGGTCTGGGAGAGGCTTAACTGAATGGATCTGGCTCAGTCTCTCATGAGGTTGCAATCAAACTCTCAAAAAGGTGTAGTCATCTCAAGGCCCAGCTGGGATCAGAGAATCTGCTTCCCAGCTCACTCATATGATTGTCAGCCCGCCTCCATTTTCTGTGGGCTGTTCCTTGTCATGTGGCCTTCTCCCTAGGGAACCGCTCAGCGAGGCACAGGCATCCCTCAGAGCCGATGACCCAGCTGGGAGAAGAAAACCAAGATGGAAGCCATAATCTTTTATAACCTAATCTCAGAAGTGAGGTACCGTCACCTCTGTTATAATTCTACTTGTTGGAAGTGAGTCTGTAAGTCCAGGCCATACTCAAGGGGAGAGGAGGTCAACTTCACAGTTTAAAATGGGAAAGTAGCAAAGAATTTGTGGACATATTTTTAAAAGTCACCACAAGGCGAGGAGACGCTTCCAGGTGGAGGCAATCACATACACTAAGGGACAAAATCAAGGGAAAGAATTAAAAATGGACACTTAGGGCTGTTTCTGTCTCTGTTTAGTTCAGTTAGGCTTATTATCAAGCACCGGTTGATATGAAGTTTCCCTAAATGTCAAATAACCCTCCGGAGACGCCTACTTACCCGTCCTATGTATCTGGGGGAGGCAGCAGGTCCAGGCCAGGGCCTCACACTAGAGCGTGAAGACCTGCAGCCCCCACAGAATTTTGTTTTAGGATCTTGAAACAAAGGAGAAAATACAAAAGGATACTTTCTTTAGTTGTAGGTGCAGCCTTCACAGTCGCATGGGAAGGTAGACTGGACTTTTAACTGAAACCGGATTGTCCTTGATAACACCCTGTTCTGCCTCTGTCTTCCATCTTCTTAAGAGCTAAATCACTGTAAGTCAGTTCTGCTCTGATGCCGGTTTTGAAAACTCGAGTTTGTTTCAACTGATAAATTAAGAAACAACTTGAACATGAGATGAATTTCGTGTTTGCTTGTGCATGATTCCATCAGCAAGAAACACTAGGTGCACGCAGAACACAACCCAGCTGAACTGAGTTGGGCGGTAAAACGGAAAACACACTCCTCAGCCCTCTATCAGCCACACCCATTCACCTAGAGTGTCACATCTTTCCATCTGATTTCAGATAACACTACCTACTACGTCACAATAACTCCAAACCTGCTACACTCACACCCACAAACAAGTTTTAGGTCTTTTCAAGGTAAAGTGCTGTATTTATTGTAGTATTTATGTATTTCTTAACCATTAACGTGTGTAAATCTGTGCTGCCTTTCTTATCTCATTTAATGTTTTACTGATGTTTTTATTGTTCCTTTAATCCCCATTCCCCCTCTAAACCCTGTGGTTTCTGTTGTTCAATTTTGCATGGTGCAGTAATTTTTAAAAATATATTAATAGTATTACAGCAGAACTGACTGGATAGGTTTTTTTCCTCTTTTTTACTTACCTAGGGCAGTGAATTTGGGTGGACTTGGCAAGCAATGGAAATCAAGTCAGTGAAGAGTCTATGTTGCCGAGGCAAAAAGAACAAGCAGGCGAAGCATTCAAGTACAGTGCAGGTCCTTGTCGTTGGTGGGGGGCCGTTCAGAGCCTCTACCTAAAAACTCCTTTGGTGGATTTTCTCACTAACAGTTACTTGGTATTCTGGCTTCTGGGTCTCCTGTTCTTCTGACCTTGAATATCCTCTTTCACAGCAAGCAGTTCTGTTTCTTTGGAGTATAGAGCAGTGAATGGGTAGTGAAACATTGTCAAAGAATTCGGACTTTATTCCCTTGCTCTTCTGACCTTGAGCGAGGCTAGTAGTTCCTGCTGATTCCATATCCCCTCTGAGAACACACCTTTAAGAACTGCCAAGGACTTTTGACTTTGGATCTGTGGCATCTGATGCTGACATGGTCACAATCAAGTTCCAAAGTGGCCTGGGGCATTGCCAATATGGAACCTCCTTCTCTTATTTCTGGGATGTATTCAGCTTCATGGGAGGAAACAGGGATCAGCTTAATTATGGATTCCTCTTTCTCTTCCTTTTTCCTCATCATTTTTTCTTTTTAATCTCCATTAAGCCAGGTAGTGACTGAGAATTTGGGCACTGGGTCCACCACTCAGTGGTTGTGTGACTTTAGGCCACTTAACCTCTCTGCGCATTCAGTCCTTCATCTTTAAAACTGAGATTATAACAGCACCTACCTCGTAGGCTTGTTGTGATGTATGAATGAATAAGATAATTCATGAAAAGCACCTAGAACCGGGCTACTTGCTTTACACACATTTTTTTTTTATTGAAGTACAGTGAATTACAATGTGTCAAATTCTGGTGTACAGCACGATGTCCGAGTCATGCATATACATATATATATATTCATTTTTATATTTTTTCATTAAAGGTTATTACAAAATATTTTACATAGTTCCCTGTGCTATACAGAAGAAACTTTTAAAATCTATTTTTATATATAGTGGCTAACATTTGCAAATCTCAAACTCTCAAATTTATCCTTTCCCACCCCCTTTCCCCAGTAACCATAAGATTGTTTACTATGTCTGCAAATATGTTTCTGATTTATAGATGAGTTCATAGTGTCCTTTTATTTTTTTAAAATTCCACATATGAGTGATGTCATATGGTATTTTTCTTTCTCTTCCTGGCTTACTTCACTTAGAATGACGATATCTAGATCCATCTGTGTTGCTGCAAATGGCATTATTTTATTCCTTTTTATGGCTGAGTATTATTCCACTGTATAAATATACAACTTTTTTATCCAGTCATTTGTTGATGGACATTTAGGTTGCTTCCATGTCTTGGCTATTGTATATAGTGCTGCTATGAACATTGGGGTGCATGTATCTTTTCGAATTAGAGTTCCCTCCGGATATATACCCAGAAGTGGGATTGCTGGATCATATGGTATGTTCTTAATCAAGACCCAGTGTCTGAGGAGCCCTTAACCATTTAGGATCAAATGGAGATAAAAATAAAATGATTCTGAGCTATGAAATTCGGTCAGTGAGGAAATGTAGTTACATTTATCCACAATTCTTCAGGACTCAGCTATTGCATAGGACAGGTGCAACTGTAATTACAATTTGTATTTATTGAAGTTTATATGCATTGACTCATTTTTTTCATTAACTACTGCTCTTACCCTTGGGGCCAAGGCTCTCAAGGTAAAGATGCTTCTCTATAACTTTGGGTGAAGATTATTTTGGTTATCCAACTTGAACAACAGAAACATGTTCCTGGCTGACCGGCCAGTATATTAAATGCAGTGTTAAATGAGATGGTAATTTAACCAAGGGCACTGATGTCTCACCTCACCTGGTTCAGAATTTGGGGGAGAGGTTGAGTAAGCGTCACCAGTGGCACAGCGTTGGGAGTGCTGTGTCCCTATACTCAATGATGGTTCAGGACAACTGTTCCTACCACCCTGATGTTGTCACACTACACTGATGCCTGTCTCTCTGTCCTTCCTTGCCCTATGTATTGACTGTCTTCTTTCTGTTCTTCAGTTTCTGGGTCTTTTTTGTCCAGGCTTCAACTTTGGCAGCTGGGTTTAACTGCAACCAACTGAATCCACTTTACCCTCTCATTTTCAACTTTTCTTCTTCCCTGGCTTGGTCTCAGAACCTTATCTATTGATGTGTACTTGTAGTAAACCATTATGGGAGCTACTGGTAACACAGGTCAACAATTTTGACCCCAGTAGTTGGGGCTAGGTACCAGCCAGCCCTCAAATCTCTAGGTCTGTCTCTATACTTACACATATTCTGTGTCCCATTTCCTGAACTCTCCCCTAGAGTGGATTTTATCCTTGAATCTGTGCTGAGATCTCAGTGTGTTTATGTTTGGTTCATGCCAGGCAGGGTTTACATTTAGAAAGTAGACTGTCTCTAAATCCTTCATCTTAAAGGACACATTGGTATCATTTGATGAAAGGTGGGCTACCTCATACACTGCAAAAGATTTCTCACTACTAACAAAGCTGTAAGATCTAATATAAAATTGATTGCTCGATTTTTAAAAAATTATTTAAAATGTTCCATTTGAACCATTTTTAAGTGTACCATTCAGTGATATTAAGTACATTCACACTGTTGTGAAACCATCATCACCATCCATGTCCAGAACTTTTTAATCTTTCCAAAATGAAACTCTATACCCATTAAACAGTGTCTCCTAATTCCTCCTTCCCACCAACTCCTGGCAACCACCATTCTACTTTCTGTCTTTATGAATTTGACCACTATAGGTATCTCATATAAGTGAAATCATGAAATCATACAGTATTTGTCCTTTTGTGACTGGCTTATTTTACTCAGCATGTCTTCAAGGTTCATCTATGTTGTAGCATGTGTCAGAATTTCCTTCCTTTTAAAGGCTGATTAATATTCCATTGTTTGTATATATCATATTTTGTTTATCCATTTATCATTAGCCATGGTAAATAATGTTGCTGTGAACATGGATGTGTAAATCTCTGTTTAAGCTCCTGCTTTCAATTCTTTAGGGATATATATCCAGAAGTGCAATTGTTGGATCATATGGTAATTCTGTGTTTAATTTTTGAGGACCAACCATACCATTTTCACAGCAGCTGCACCATTTTATATTTCCACCAGCAAAGCACAAGTGTTTCAATTTCTCCACATCCTCACCAACACTTGTCATTTTCTTTTTTTTTTTTTTTTGATAATAGCCATCCTAATGGGTGTGAAGTAATATCTCATTGTGGTTTTGATTTGGATTTCCCTAATGATTAGTGACATTGAGTATCTCTTCTGGTGGTTCTTGGCCATTTGTCTGTCTTCTTTGGAGAAAAGTCTCTTTAAGTCGTTTTCCCATTTTTTAATTGGGCTGTTTTAATTTCTGCTGTTGGATTTTTAAACTGTTAAAAATTGTGTGTTTTCTTTGTAGACTCTGTGTTCAAATGAAGTTTTGCAGGGAATCTCAATGTATGAAACACATGTAAACAAAGATGCTCCACGTACAGTTGGGGAAGAGATGGAGGCTGCCTCTTGACTCTTTCCGTGGCAGCCCCTGACAGGGCTCTTTGACACCTCTAATTGCTGTTCTTTAGTTCTTTGGGAAAACTACTGGCCCTTGGCATTTAGAAAGAGATCCATGCTTTGGAATATCTGAGGAGACACAGCTATACACAAAGAAAGACTCACATCTATGTTTTACCGGCTTCAAATATTGACCACGACAAAAGAAATGTGATTTTTTTCCTGGAGCATGTTAGTACTGTTCTGTCACTTAGTTCCCAAAGATACACATAGCTATTGATCCTTCCACGTATCAAGGGAAGCTCATAAATTATTGGGGAAATGTCAACAAAAATGAAGAAAATGACAGAGAACTCTTCCAAGCCCAAAGAAAGACATTATTTTCAAATTCATGTCCCCCAGTATCAGGAAAGTCCCCAGAGGCAATAGGAATTGGTGAGAGCAAATAAGCCACTGATCATATTGCTATTTATCACAGTGGCTCAATTCTGCTTCAGCCTTCAGACGTTGTTGAATCAGGAGAATTTTAAAAAGTGAGCATTTGTGGGGCTTAAAGGGGTTTTTGAGTTCAAAAGTAAAGTGCTGAGAATAGTCCTACGAGTCTGGGAGCTAACAGCCAGCCCTTAGCCAAGTGGTTAAGATTCATCTCCCATTTGAGGGTCCTACTCCCTACGTTGGGTGACAACCTTCCAAGATTTTCATGTTGTGTGTGCAGGGTCCCCTCCGCCATGTCTTCCTCATTGGAACTCTCTATCCCCTGCCATCTTGATAAGCAAATACCCTTCATAGCCAGACCACTCCTCTTTGTGAGCAAGCAGGAAGTCAGTCAATAGCACAGCACTTTTACTTGCCTTGAGTTCTGAACAACTGAGAAATTTAAAAGAATCTGAAGATAGAGTCTAAAATATTAGGTTCACTATGGATAAAGGCTAGGATGGGTCTGTTAGCTCATGTCTGTTAGCAGATGGGCTTTTCAGTACTGTGCCCCTATGTCAGAAGACTTACCCCCTTGGTCACAAGCTGTGCCAGACCACTGCAGGACCCTACAACAGGGTCAGGCCCCTCTCACTGTTTGGCAGAAATCAGAGCAGCACACAACTCCTCCATAGTCTGCCATGTCCTGCACCGAGCTCTGCATGCACAGTTCCTTGTCCCAAGCTCATCAACGACAGGCTCTTCTCCACAGGTCTCTCACAACTCAGTGAAAGAAATATCCAGAGTGGGAAGAAGAGTCACCCATATTCCTCAGTTCATTTTTCTCTTGACTCACTGAGTTTAACTGTCAAGCCAGCTCCATAGAGGGAAGAGGTCAGCAGTTTATGAGCACAGTCCTCTCCCACTTTCCCCAACAGCCATCACTGGGACTACTGGTGGGCATTGTGGATGGGAGTGCACCCAGAAGGCTCCTAAATGTGTTTGAAGACTATGTTAATTAAATTAATATCAAGATCATGTATGCTCCAGGATGGAAACTTATTCCCTATTCTATTTCTCTTTTCAAATGATGTCCAGCTGCAGTGTCTTAAGTTGCCTATCAGAAGATATACAATTGCATCAAAGAACAGCATTCACAATAACAGTGTGCTATAATAATAATGTGCAACCATAAGATGCCACTCATTTGAATATAATCTGCCCTTATCACATTTCCAAGGGGATGTTAATATCCAAATATTAAACTCCCTTGTACTTGTTAAAGTCGAGAGGAATCAAAGTACACATTTCTTAAAATTCAAAGAACTTAAAATTCAAAATAGTTTTCTTGTCCTCACAAATGAAAGCACAAAGAAATTAAAGACCAAAAGCTAACCTCCCTAGCTTCTAATTCTGCTCAATCTTAACTAGGAAAGCTCTCAAGGCCTGTGTAGCGTTGGGGTTCTTTAGCAGCTTTAGCCTGTCCTGTTTCTTTCTGGAGTGGGTGTGGTCACTTCAGGGCCCCAGAGTTTATTATAGTTCAATGCCAAGTCTCTGATGTTTCACATGGTTCAAAGTATTAATAGAACCAACAAGATAATCATATCACTGGCCCCATAATTCCCAATTAGCCAACAAACACACAACAGGCTATGAGAGTCACCTCATGGCTCACATTGACCCCTGCTTCCTAGAATTCACCCCTGGTGAAATCCTTTTCCCTTGGGTGTGTGCTGGACCTTGCTTCTAACAAACAGAATACATCAGAGTGATGGGGTGTCACTTCAATGATTAGGTTACAAAAGACTGTGACTTCCCTTTTGGTAGCATTGTCTCCCTCCCTGGCTCTTTTCACTTGCCTGAGTTGAGGAAGTCGGCTGCCATGTTGTGAGCGGCCCAAGGGAGAGGCCATGTGGCAAGGAACTTGCCAGCAAGGCTAAGGCCCTCAATCCTTGAGGAACTGAATGCTGTCCATAGTCACGTGAAAGAACTTGGAAGTGGGTTCCCCTGAGTTGAGCCTTGAGGTGATTGTAGCCATGAATAACCCCTTGACTGCAGCCTATCTAAGCTGCACCCAATTCCTGACCTACAGAAACTGACTTAATAAATGTTCTTGTTTTAAGCAACTAAGTTTTGGCATAATTTGTTATGTAGTGACAGACAACTGATACATAAGCCAATCCACAGTCCCTAGGGAAGTTATCCCAGGCAAAATTATATTGTCCATATCCAGTACTCAGAACTGCTAAAGATTGTAGCAGAAATTCAATATTATCTGAAGGAAGAAAGATAGATGGAAGAAATCTTGCTTTTAACTTGCCGAGGGTGCAAGTCTATCCAAATATCTGGAGTCATGGTCTGTGAACTTAAATTCAATTTAGAGAAATTTCTCACCAAGCAGTTAATTTTGGCTTTGTATATTTAAAAAGCTAATTGCATAATTATAAAATCCAGACTCTTGGCCTGATGTAAACTTCAACAGACTGACAAGTTCAAAATATCTTGTCTAAATACTGAAGTCCAAGGCCTGTAGCCATGTGCCCTCCCTGGCTCCTCCCAGAGATTCTCATGTTATTTTAGCCTGCTAATTCTAGTTCTTGTCTATTTCTCCTTGCCCTTGGCCCAGTGCATCAGGTGTTTGGATTGGAGGAAGTCCAATGAGTAACACCTTGATTTCTGAACCAGCAGATATTTAAGAAAAAAGAGCAAGGCAGATGGGAAATGAAACTAGCCCCTTTATTCCCAAGTAAGCTGATATTAGAAAATGTAGCTTATTTCTGTGGATAAGTGAGTTTCCTAAAACTGCATCCCAGGTGTATCTACCAGAGGTTAAGTCTGTTTAAACCCTACCACGGTGATAATGCGTGGTTATCGTTCAGGGTCTTTCAGGAGCTATTGTAAAATAAGAGGGAATTATGTGATTCTCAGAGATGGGGAGAGCCAAGAGAGCTGACTCTGGCAAAATTGTTTAGTTGATTGTGTGATTTCATATCCTAGAACAAGTCCTTTTAGCACCTGCTCGATGCCCTCCAACCCCTAAACTCCAGAAGCCAGGACCTCCTTCAAACCAACATTCCATTGGTCATAACTCAATGCTCTGGCTCTATCAAGATAAAGCTCCCTTCCTGGTAAACTAATATATGCATGCTCCTCTTTTAGGGGCAATAACTTTTAATCATTACTTCTGTGTTTTACTCCAAGGGAGTGAATTTTAGTACTATATGGCCAGCTGATGAGGAATTATAAACATAGACCCCCACCTCCAAGTGAGGCCTACCCAGGTTTATACTCAGAATTTTCTGAATTAGTTGTCCTATTGCCTGATGTAGTACCTATGACTTCTAAAGCAGACCTCAGCCAGGATCCATGGGAAATTTCATCTTGGGAAAACCATTTCTTGTTTGGAAGGTGTGTACTATCCTACAGCCAAGAGGATTCAGATTCAGGTTCTTTGGAATGTTACCAAGGACAACAAACCCTTCTGGAAGAGATTATAAACTGAAGAATAGGGTGGCTTTCTGCATTGTCAATTTCACTCAGATGAATATAGGACCCAGCCCTTTTGTCTTATATGCAAAAGCTTTACCAGTGTCTGAATGGAATATAAAACTCCAACAGCAGCCAGATACCCTGCTCAGGATCTTCTGCTCCTCTGGAAAAGATCAACTTGCATCTAAAAGATTTTTATCATTCCTTAGCGGCCATCCGGGTATTCAAAAATAACCGTAGCAAATCAACTGTTCTCAGGAAGAGAAGGTTCTGACTGATTTTGTTCTGTGTTCAGCTTTTTTATGTTTATCAATTCTGAGACGCACAGAAGTATTTTTGTACATTTCTGACAACACCTGTGCTCCCCTTCTCATGCATTATTTCTTATCAAATACATTTGACTACAGCACAATGCAACATTTACCCTTGGCCCCACCGTGACAGAACATTATGACCTTTTACACAGCTTACTAGGTGTTTAGAAATATTTGCTTTATGTGTGTGTTTGTGTCGGGGGGTAGAGGACTAGGATGCGGGAGTCAGGGAGCTAGGGAGGTTGGAATAACAAAGACTTGTTTGGTTTTGTTCTTTTGTTTTTTTCAAAATAACACTTTCAAATAGCTTGGCTTGAAAGTCAATTTCTAGAATACCTAGCAAAACCCATTCTTCCCTCTTTTTCTTTTAGATTTGGGGCTAAACAAACACATCAGTCAGGCCTGCATTTATACCAGATAGAATAAGGGTCTGCCTATAGAACGTGGGTGTACCTAAAATAAAACTAGCCCCCAAGTCTCTCTCTTTGGAGGATAGCACTTTTGTTTTTGTAATTCTTTGGGCCAAGTATTTCAAGTATCTTGTTAAAATGTATATATGTTTTCTAGTGAGGGTAACACATTAAATTATCAGCAGGTTGGGAGATGATTAAACAGATCAAGACCTTGAGGAGAAATGGAATAAATGTTTTGATGGGAAGTGGCAAGGGAATGATCTGGAAACTATATAATTAGGACTACGACCCCCACCACACCGTCGTCGTTTATTGGATGACTTGTATGTGCCTGGTGTTTTATAGGCATTACTTCATTTCCTACAACTACTCTATGAAGTGAATACCACTCTTATTTCCATTTTACAGTTGAGGAAACAGGCTCAGAAAAACTCAAAGTAATTTGCACAGTGCTTCTCGGATAGAAGGTGTGAACTCAGGGTTTTAACTCACGTCAAGCAGGAGGCAAGTACTGCCATGGGAGTCAGTCTGGTCAGTAGGTGTGGAACAAACATTACCTTCTGGAACATATTGCTCCGGTAAGGCTCAGTTTCTAGTCATGGGTGGGAAAAAACACAAACAAGACGAAGAACTCAAATGCTACAAGTCTCACTCATTTTCTGGGGTGGGAGGGTAGGTGCAGGATTCACAGATCCCAGCTTGGGTTGGGCACCTACACTAGGAAACCTTATCAATTGTGAGAAAACCCAAGAATGATGATGCAAATTCAGAATTTCACTAGAAAGATCTTAAATCCAAGCTGTAGCCGTTCCTTACTTTGTAATAAATGAATTTAGATCACTTGCTAGTTGTGCAATCGGGAGCAAGCCATTTTACCTCTTAACTCTTAGTTTTTTCTTTTGTAAAATGGAATTAATACCTCATTAGATTGTTAAAAGTAACAACATGTGTGAAAGTGTTTTGCAAAGTGTTTTGAGTAGGATGATACACAGATATGCAGGTTAAAACAGATATGTCACAATAGAAAACTCATTTCGTGATCAGAGATACAGTTAGTTGCTTAAATTCAACGAATGACACTGAGGACCCAGGAGGAAAAGACTAGAGGCTCTCACGGCTCTCCCTGCTCTGTTTGGTTTGTGCAGGTCTCTTTAGCCTGTCTGGTGCCAGAACTCACTCACGTAGACTGGCTTGAGTTCAGTTGCTGATGGATGCTTTGTTCCTCCTGAACACACAGGCATTATGAGTGGTTAATGAAACTGTAGCAACATTATGGTTTGAATAAAGATTATTCATATTACTCTCTGACACTAGAAGATGGAGGATGTCAGGGTCCCATTTACCAGAGACAGGGACACTATGACTCATACTCAGAAGCTTGGGGGTTTTAGAGAAATGTTTCAAACAGTCCAACATTCATTTGTTCATTTGGTTTCTACATTGTGTTGAGAGAGCATACTCTTGTCAGTGCTGTCTCTGGGAAATTTTGGGAAGTCATTAAGTTTGTCTTTGGCAACTCTAGCCTTTTAATAATAGCAAATGCCATTTATTGAGCACTCACCACATGCCAAGAATTGTGTTATGTGCTTTACAAAGGCTTTATATAATCACATTTAATCTCTGTCGCATGTTTTGGGCTGTTTTTCACAGAGTGTTTCCTGTGTGTCTTGCACTATGCTATGTACTTTCTATACGTTATCTTATTTAATCTCCACAGTAAATGTGGAAATAATAGTATTATCTCTATTATATTTATATTATTATTTCTATTTTATAGAGAAGGAAACTAAGACTCAGTGGAATGAAATGATTTGCTTAAGAACACACACACATAGAAATAAGTAGATTGAAATTTAAAATCTGGCTTTCAAGGAAAGACCTGAGTCCTTTTCACACTAGGATGTAGTGTTGGGTTTAGGAAGATGGGGAGGAGAGTGAAATGTCTGGTTCAGGTGTAAGATTTTTCATCTGATCATTCATTCAACTCCTTTTTCAAGTCATTCAGGTTAAAACTCTTGGAGGCATCCTTGACTTTCACAACCACATTCATTCTACTAGCCAATCCTTCAAAATATAGTACAGTTGACCCTTGAATGACGTGGGTTTGGGCTGCCTAGGTCCACTTATACATAGATATTTTTCAATCGTAAATACCACACTACTACATGATCTGCAGTTGGTTGAATCCATGGGTGCAGAACTATGGATTCAGAGGAACTGCAAGTTCAGAATGTGGACTGTTAAGTTATACTCAGATTTTTGTCAGCATAGAGAGTCGACACTCCTAACCATTATGTTGTTCAAGGGTGGACTGTATATCCATAAGCCAACCACTCCTCCCCACCTCCACTGCCACCACCTTAGTCAAAGCCACCATCATCTTTCATTTAGATGACTGCAACATCTCCTGTCTTTCACCTTTGCCCTTTATGGCAGACACTACTAGCTGTACTTTAAAACCCATTAGTCTCTTTATATATAGACAAAGAAATACAATGGGATACACAGCAATCCTGCTGGACTACATACCCTAACATTGCTTGCAGTTAGCTGTAGGCATGTGACTAAGTTCTCATCAATGGAATGTTAGCAGAAGTGACAGGTGCCATTTCTGAGTCAGGTGCTTGTGACATTTGGGCTTGCTTCCTCTATACCCTCATCCTCTTTTTCTGTCTGCTGGAATGTGGATATCTTGACAGTCTGGCTTTGACCTTGCAGACCATGACAAAGCCCTAGTTGATGGCAGAGCAACAATTTGGAAAGGATCTGGGTCTATGAATTACCATGAGCAACAGACTTGCCCTCTGGACCTGAAGTATTCACATTAGGGCTGTTAAGAGAGAGACAAATTCCTTTGTTCTTTAAGCTACCATAAGGTTGAGTCTTTTTGTTACAGCAGCCTAGCTTTGTCCTAAGTAATACACCCTCTACGATCTGTATTCTACACAGCAACCAGAGTAAACCATATAATAAGTCATATCATTTTACTTCTTTGCTTAAAACTCTCTAGGGGATCCCTATTTCTTACAGTGTTGAAGCCAATCCCCTTAGAATGGCCTACAAAATCCAACAGGACTTGTCCATACTGGCACACCTGTGTCACCTCTCTGACTCGAATCCAATCATTTTCCCACCAGCCCATCCCCTGGCCTCTTTTTTATTTTTGAACATGTCAGGTGCAGTCCCAACACAGGGTCTTTGCCTATATTGTTCCTTCTGCCTGGAAAACTCTTCCCCAGATATCTGCATGGCTCATTCCCTCACTTCATTACAGTCTTGTCTCAAGTATAACCTTTAGAGAAAGGCCTTTCTGGACCACCCTATATGAAATAGCATCCCCATCACTAACTAACTAGCCCTGCTCTACTTATCTTCATAGCACTTATCACTAGTTAATGTTATGCGTTTGTTTATTTTCTGCCTCCTCCATTTGGAATGTGCACTCCATGAGGGGAGGCAATTTCATTCACTGCTATATCCCTAGTGCCTAGAAGAGTGCCTAGCACACAGTAGGGGCTCAATAAATTGTTGAATAAATAATTTTATTCATTGATCTTCCAACATCTCCACTAAGTCACTAACTCTCTGACTCCAGTGTGCAAAAGAATCACCAGAGGTGCCTGTTAAAATGGTGGCTCCTGGGGTCACATCCATTCAGATCAGATTCTGATTCAGTTGATCTGTCATGGGTCCCAGGAATTTCCTTAATGTACACATATACCCACCCTCTATAACTTGGATACGTGGTAAGGTGACACCTCTTTGAGAAACACTGCACTAGACTGTAAGCTCCAGGAAGACTTTCTCAAGATTGGATCCATAATGCCTTGCATAGTGCCTCACACATAGTTGATATTCAACAAGTATTTTTAAATAGATCAATAAACAAATATTTACTGCAGTTTCTTAGGTTCCAGGCACTCTCCTGGGTGCTGTGACAACTCCAGTGGAAGCACCTTAATCCTTAAACTTATGTGCCCAATAGTCCAAATCCCTTAGGCCTGGGAGTCCACCCAGTGCTGTCCCAGTATGGACTAAGCTGTTCTTTAAGGCAGTGCCTTTCTCAAATTTCATGCTCACACAAATCATCTGAGTATCATGTTAAAATGCAAATTCTGATTCCATGGGCTTAGGATGGGCCTGGGATTCTGCATTGCTTACAAATTCCCAGGTGGTGCTGATACAACTTGTCCATCAGCCACACTTGGAGCAAGGCCTTAAGCTAAAAAAGGGTAATGGGCATAGCTAGCCAGGTGATTGCTATTTACTTGGGGCTACTTTTCTGCAGAGAAACTTCCTTGCCTGAAGCCCAATGGTAGCTGCTTAATTTTCAAGCTCTACCAACAACCATACATGTTTTAATTAAAAAAGACCCCAAATCAATTAAGATAGACATCTCTGCAACTATAAAATTCACGGATGTAAATTGTGTTGTTGTTTTCCTGAGGGGGATGGAATAATGTTCCTGTCTTTGTTTAATTAAAAAATGAGACAAGGGAGGCTTTCACAGTGACAGACAGATGCCTGAAAGTGCTGCAAAGAACTTGGATGAGATAATTTTTGTTTGGTGAATGTATTAGTCTTCTGGTCTACCGCAGACTGAGTGGCTTAAACAACAGACATTTATTTTTCACAATTCTGGAGTCCAAGATCAAGGTGTCAGCAAGTTAGGTTTCATCCTGAAGCCCGTTCTCTTGGCTTTTAGGTGGCAGCCTTCTTGCCCTGTGCTCACATAATCTCTTTGTGTGCGTGTTTTGGAGATGGTCCTAGCTCTCTGGCATCTCTTTTTATAAGGACACTAATCCTATCTGATCAGGGCCCCACTCTTATGAGTTCATTTAACCTTAATTACTTCCTTAAAGGGCCCATCTTCAAACATAGCCATACTGGGGGGCTAAGGGCTTCAACATACGAATTTTGGGAAGACACAAGCATTCAGTTGATAATTGAACAAGACCTAGAAACAGTACATCTTGTAATTTAGGCTACCTGTTTGGGATAATATGGTGGCCTTTCAAGAATCCTAACATTTCCATTGTTACAAAATTCTTTTGCCTTAATGCCCTAGAGTCCAGAAGTTCCCCATGACCACTGAAATGTCCCGAAATTAGGAAAACAGTAACTACTTACTCATCATGAACTTCTAGGCATTTAACTCTGGAGTTCCTTATTTAGGCTTCAGGGGATCGCTGAACTCCCCAATATTTAATGAAACATTTATCTATATACATAGGTATGTACTATCCGTGAATTTTTTTAATTTTTAAAGTTTTAAATTTTAATTGATGCATAGTCAGTTTACAATATTGTGTTAATTTCTGGTGTACAGCATAGTGACATATATATATAAATAAATATTCCTTTTCATATTCTTTTTCATTATAGGCTATTATAAAATATTAAATATAGTTCCCTATGCTACATAGTATGACCTTGTTTATCTTGAATTTTTTTCCTAGGGAGAGAGTCCACAGCTTATATAGAATTCTTAAATGGATTCTGCGATTCCCCAAAGGTTAGGAATCTCGTTAGATATGAGGACAGTTGAGCTTAGAACAGGGGATTTTGAATGGTGGGGAAGAAATGTACAACTTTATTGCAGTTTGTTTTACTGTGTTTAGTTTTATGGATCTCTTTTCCTACATTATCTTGTGTCTTCCTTGAGGGAAAGTCATACTCGTCTGTGTTTCCCTGATGCCCAGCATGGTGTCTAGTACAGAAAAAGTACTCAACACATGATTTTGAAACAAGGAATGAATCCAGGCTGCTAGAGTAAGGTGGGAGCTCAGGGAGGAGGGTGCATTGAAGCACAGGGCTCTGGGTATCTAGGTCCCCACTTAGGTGAGTATGGACAGAAAAGACAGAGGCAAAGAGTATCCAGAAGAAACTTCAGTTAACTGATGCTTATTACAGGGCTCAACTTCATGTACACATATTCTTTTTGGGGTCATCCTCAATGGAAGGTAAAAATCTAAGTCTAACATCTCAGCTCTTCTTGTTTCCTAGTTAAGACATGATGTTCAATCAATAAAAATGAATAATTTAAATTCAATATCCCTCTGTCACTATCAGTAATACTTTTGTGAGTGATGCAGTACTATGGTAATTCAATTTGTTAGTCACTGCCACACTTTCACATGACAGTCTGCTGAAGTTGTAAACTTAATTTACTCTAGGCATTTGGTACAAGTAACATTGATGGGTTTTGTCGTTAAAAGTATTGATCCCCCCCCCCGAAAATATCTCCTCTGTATTTGTGTTTATTGAGTAAATAGGCACCTGTCTGGTTATGGAAAAAGTTTTTAAGCTAAAGAAGCTTCTCACTTGGTTTTATGCATACTTTTGTTGAACAACTTAGACTCAGAACCTCAGAGTTCGGAGAGACCTAGGATGTTGTGTTGTCCTGTTTGCCCACTTCCAGGGACAGCTTTTTATCATCTAGGGTACAGACTCCCACTCTGGATAGCTCTCACAGAAAGTTCTCTACAGTGGAGATAAAACCAACTGTTCTGCAACTTTAACCCATTATTAGCTCTCCTGAGTGATGCATGGTAAATCTATCCATCAACTGCTTGCCAGCCCTTTCTTATATTTCAAGGCTATTTGCATGTACATTCAACATTTTTCTTGTCTAGGTTAAACTTTCCTAGTACTTTCAATTCCTTTTCATTTGACAAGGTTTCTAGCTCACCTCACCTACATCATACTAAAAAACAGAAAATATTTACAAACAATATGATAAGTGGTTAATAACTAAAATAGATATGAGGGGGATTGCCAAGATGGTGGAGTGAAAGGACACATAGCTCATCTCTCCCACCAAGAATTACAGACAGAACAATTTGCACAGAATACCTACTGAACTTCGGCAGAATAGCTCTTACTTTGGAAATACAAGAAGAGTCCTCAACAAAATGGGTAGGAAAAAAACAAAGAGGAAATTGGTTTGGGACCTGTCCCACAGAAAGAGAGCAGCAAAGGAGGAAAAGTGCCCTTATGCTGGGAAGCCCACTCTCCAGTGGGGAGGTCAGCAGGGACAGAAAGGGAGCGTCTGAGGCTCAAGGGAGAAAGCTGCAGCCACTTGGCAAACAGAACGGAGAAAAACCAGCACAGAGGGTATCTGCGATCCCCAGCCTGAGATGCGAGCCTGCAGGGAGAGGCTGAGCAGGGCTGCTGGAGCTCGGGTTTCCACGGAGGAGCCCGGGGAGAGGACTGGGGCTGACTGTGCGGAGGCAGCCTCAGGGGGCCGGAGTGTGGTGCGGGCTGTGGCTGGGAGTGTGTGCAGAACAGAACAGCCTGCGACCCCTATAAAAAAAGCAGTACTACTGGTGTGCATGGCGGAAGGGGCACAATGCAGCCAGGCCATGGCCACTGTCTCCACTAGCCCAGAGGGTATTGCTTGGCACCAGAGTTGGCGCACATTCTTGTGAGAAGACAGGCAGATTTCAGACATAGCCATCTTAGCAGCTTGCACCAGGACAAAATCCCTGGTGTGCAACTCCCCGCCGGAGGTGGGGCTGAAAGCTGAATCCATACCCAAGGGTCCTACAACCCCACAGGCAGGACTGAGATTTGATTCCATACCCAGCAGCAGTGGCGGATTTGGTCCACTGGTGCCTTTGTGGACCTGCACCTCAAAGACAAATGAGTCAAGTTCCGGTGCAGGACAGGGGCGGCTTTGGTGTTAACAGTGGGCCTGCGTACCATACGAGGATGTGGGGCTGGGGTCTGCGCGGACCCTGTGGCACACCGAGGATCCATGTGTGTGACTACATGCTCACTGTGGCGGGTCCTAGTGCCTGACGTCAGCAGATCTGCATTGGTGGCTCTGCAGGTGCAGAACCTGGGGGACACCAGAGCAGGTTGCCAACATTGCCACAGCTGAGACGGGGACAAGGGCAGCATCAACAAAGTGCACTTTGTAAGCCCACATAACAAGTGGCAGTCAACACCACAGAGGGCACTTCCTAGTGGACATCTCCTGTGGAGGAATACTTGGGGGCTCCTCTTCCAGTGGAAGTGCTCCAGCCCTGCCTATCACACCTCAGCTCAGAAACAGGCCTGGAAGCCTCATTCCAACAACAGGGGAGCAGACCCTGCCCCTGTTGTGGCTGTGACAACCACAGACCAAAGTGGAGGCCCCGCTCAATAACCAGGGAAGGCTCTGGTCACCACAACACCAACCACACCCCCAATCAAGGGGATAATAGCCAGTACACATAGAGGAAAGACATGACAACCATCCATACTAAAAACAACCTTCATGACAAAAATGTTAGATGCTCGTAGTCTACACAGGAGTGCTCCCATTTGAAAAAAAAAAAAAAAAGCCCTTCAAGACCATAGTAGATAGCCAATACTCCTAAATCCATAGAGTCAGAGAAATATAAGGAAAATGAAGAAGGGGAGGAACCACTCCCAATTAAAAGAACAAAAGAAGTCCCCTGGAAGAACAAACAATGAAGTAGACTTCGAGGGTCTACTAGATCCTAAGTTCAAAAAGGAGGTGATAAAGCACTTGAAGGAAATAAGAGAGACTATGAATAGAAATGCAGAATACTATAAAAAAAAAATAGAAACTATAAAGAGCCAATTAACATCAGAAAACTCAATTGCTGAGATAAAATCCAAGCTAAAGGCGGTCAATAGCAAACTAAATAATGCAGAACGAATAAGTGATTTAGAAGACAGGATAATAGAAATCACCCAATCAGAACAGCAGACAGAAAAGCAAATGAAAACCAATGAAAGCAATGTAAGGGACCGATGAGATAATATAAAGTGTGTCAGTCTATGCATAATAGGGGTCACAGAAGGAGAAGAAAGAGAAAAGCGGATCAAAAAGGTATTTGAGGAAATCATGACTAAAAACATCCCAAACTTGAAGAAGGAAACAGATATTCCAGTACAGAAAGCACAGAGGGCCCCAAACAAGAAGAACCCAAAAAGACCTACACCAAGATATAGTATAATTAAGACAGCCAAATTTAAAGATAAAGAAAAGATTATAAAGCCAGCAAGAGAAAAACAAAGAGGTAGTTACAAGGGAACCCCCATAAGGCTTTCAGCTGATTTTACTACACAATATTGAATATATCCTTGACTATACTTCTGAATATGTTCTTGATTAAACTCTTAAATATATTCTTCAATATCTCTTTGAATATAGTGGCTATATTTAAAATATTTTCTTAAATATGCCTTTGAATACATGTTTTTGAATTTTGTTTATTGAAATGTAGTTGATTTACGATGTTAGTTTCAGGTGTACTGCAAAGTGATTCAGTTATATGTATACATACATATCTATTTTTTCAGATTCTTTTCCATTATATTATTAAAAGAAATTGGATATAGTTCCCTGTGCTGTACAGTAGCTCCTTGTTGTTTATCTATTTTATATATAGTAATGTGTATCTGTTAATCCCAAACTCATAATTTATCCTTCCCCAACCCTTTCCCCTTTGGTAAACATTTTATTTTCTATGTCTGTGATCCTATTTTTGGCTTGTAAATAAGATTTGCATCATTATTTTAGATTCCACATATAAGTGATATCATATGATATTTGTCTTTCTCTGTCTGACATACTTCATTTAATACAATAATCTCTAGGTCCATCTATGTTGCTGCAAATGGCATTATTTAATTCTTCCTTATGGCAGAGTAATATTCCATTGTGTAAATTTACCATGTCTTCTTTATCCAGTCATCTGTCGATGGACATTTTGGTTGTTTCCATGTTTTGGCTATTGTAAATAGTGCTGCTATGAACATTGGGGTGCAGGTGTCTTTTTGAACTATAATTTTCTTTGAATATACGCCCAGGAGTGGAATTGCTGGATCATATGGTAAGTCTATTTTTAGTTTTTCAAGGAACCTCCATACTCTTCTCTACAGTGGCTGCAACAATTTTCATTCCCACCAACATTGTAGGAGGGTTCCTTTTTCTCCACACCCTCTCCTGCATATATTATTTGTAGACTTTTGAATAATGGCCATTCTGACTGGTGTGAGGTGATACCTCATTGTATTTTTGAGTTGCATTTCTGTAATAATCAGTGGTATTGAGCCTCTTTTCATGTGCTTTGTTGGCCATCTGGATGTCTTCTTTGGAGAAATGTCTATTTAGGTCTTCTGCCCATTTTTTGATTGGGTTCCTTGTTTTTTGATATTAAGCTGTGTTAGCTGTTTGTATATTTTGGAAATTAGTCCCTTGTCAGTTGCATCATTTGCAAATAATTTCTCCTATTCTGTAGGTGGTCTCTTTGTTTTGTTTATGGTTTCCTTTGCTGTGCAAAAGCTTTAAGTTTAACTAGGTCCTACTTATTTATTTCTGCTTTTATTTCCATTACTCTAGGAGCTGGTTTGAAAAAAATATTGCTGCATTTATGTCAAAGAGTGTTCTGCCTATGTTTTCCTCTAGGTGTTTTATAGTATCCATTCTTACATTTAGGTCTTTAATCCATTTTGAGTTTCTGTATATGGTGTTAGAGAATGCTCTAATTCCATTCTTTTACATGTAGCTGTCCAGTTTTCCCAGCATCACTTATTGAAGAGACTGTCTTTTCTCTATTGTATATTCCTGCCTCTTTTGTCATAGATTAATTGACCATAATTGTGTGGGTTTATATCTGGACTTTCTGTCCTGTTCCATTGACCTATGTGTCTATTTTTGTGCCAATACCATACTGTTTTGATTACTGTAGATTTGTAGTATAGTCTCAAGTCAGGAAGAGTGATTCCTCCAGCTCTGTTCTTCTTTTTCAAGATTGTTTTGGCTATTTGGAGTCTTTTGTGTTTCCATACAAATTTTTATTTATTTATTTATTTGCTCCAGTTCTGTGAAAAATGTCATTGGTAATTTGATAGGAATTGCATTGAATCTGTATCTTGAATTGAGTAGAATGTCCATTTTAAGAATATTGATTCTTCCAAACCAAGAACACTATATATATTTCCATCTGTTTGTGCCATCTTCAATTTCTTTCATCAGTGTCTTATAGTTTTCAGAGTATAGGTCCTTTCCCTCCTTAAGTAGGTTTATTCCTAGGAATTTTATTCTTTTTCATGTGATGGTAAATGAGATTGTTTCCTTAATTTATTATTCTGATATTTCATTGTTATTGGATAGAAATACAACTGATTTCTGTAATTAATTTTGTATCCTGCAACTTTACTGAATTCATTGATGGTGGCCTCTTTAGGGTTCTATGCATAGTATCATGTCATCTGCAAACAATGACAGTTTTACTTCTTTTCCAATCTGGATTCCTTTTCTTTTTCTTTCTTTTTTATTGCTGTGGCTAGGACTTCCAAAACTATGTTGAATAAAAGTGGTGAGAGTGGGCATCCTTTTCTTGTTCTTGATCTGAGAGAAAATGCTTTTAGCTTTTCACTATTGAGATGATGCTAGCTGTGGGTTTGTCATATATGAACTGTATGTTGAGATATGTTCCCTCTATGTCCACTTTCTGGAGAGTTTTTTTAATCCATAAATGGATGTTGAATTTTAAGCAATCACATATATATATACAGAATGTTATACCAAACAAAACCTTATGATAATTGCAAACCAAAAATCTATGATAGTTATACACATACACACAAAAAGAAGTCCAAACATAACACTAAAGAGAGTCACCAAATCACAAGAGAACAAAAGAAGAAAATGAAGAAAAAGACCTACTAACCAAATCCAAAACAATTAACAAAATGGCAATAAGGACATATATGTCAATAGTTACCTTAAATGTAAGTGGACTAAATGCTCCAACCAAAAGACACAGACTGGCTGAATGGATACAAAAACAAGACTCATATATTTGCTGAATGCATTCTTGACAATGCTCTTGAATATGAAGAATTCTTGTGAATGTAACCATGTTAAGATAATCTTGAAAAAATATTGACTTCCTTTTATACAACAGCATATTCCTAGGAATGCATTCTCCTTATACCCTCTGTTTCATTCTTTCTTTCCGCCTCTCATTCTCCAGCTGTAGCAGTAGGCAGCTAAGGCAGAAATAAATTGAATGTTCCTCAAAATGCTGTTATGAAGACAAAATAAAAACTAAAACTAAAAATGTGAAAAAGCAAGGAACTTAAGGCCAGTTAGCAAGCTGACTGGCAAAATTTTGGTGATTTGACAGACTTATACATGGTGGATGATATTTATGGCTGTAAGACATGGCATATCCCCTGCTGCTGGTGTTGGGGAGTTTATTGCCTCCTCCCTGGTCTTCTCTGTCCTTCAGATGAATTTCTTGCTGCTGTCAATCAATAAACTCCAACAGTCCCATTAAATCATGCTTATTAAAACGATGTCTTGAGAGCATTATGTTAAGTGAAACAAGTCAGACAAAGGCATAAGATATCACTTATATGTGGAACCTAAAAAAGACAGAGAAACAGAGTAGAGTGGTGATTACCAAGGGTTGGGGAGGGTAATGGAGAGATACTGGTCAAAGGGTATAAACTTCCAGTTACAAGATTAACAAGTCTGGCGATCTAAGGTACAGCATGGTGATTATAATTAGTAATACTGTATTATATACTTAAATGGCCCTAAGAGAGTAAACCTTAACTATTCTCACTACAAAAAAAGAAATGGTAACTACGTGAGGATGGAGATGGTAGCTAATTCTATAGTGGTAATCATTTCGCAGTTTATAAACATGTCAAATCAACATATTGTATACTTTAAACTTATACAATGCTATGTGTGAATATATCTCAGTAAAGCTGGGGGTAAAAAACTATGTCTAAAATAAAAATGGGATCTGAATATCAGCTTGATAAATTACCCTTTGAGTAAATTAAACCACATTAGAGCATAGACATCGTGATGTCTACTTTTGCTTCTTTGAAACTTGTTTTTTGTTTGTTATTTAATTTAGCTTTATTTTGCTTATTTTCCTTTATTTCCACCTTATTGCAGATAAATGAGGTTTCTGGAAAAATGATCTCAAGTTGAATGAAATATGAGAGATTACTGTTATTTCTGTAGTCCTCACTGGTAGAATAATTTGTTTGGCAGTTTATTTCAAAGTCTAAAGAAATTCCCAAAATTTGTTATACTACTGCTGGAATCATTTATGTTGTTTGATCTCTAGCTATACTTTTATCTTCAAAAGCGATCAAATTTACTTTTGCAATTGCATTTATTATCCCAGGTAATTCTGAAGTCTTGATACATGTAAAGTATGGAGTGGGCCCTGGGAAATTTATTTTAGGATATATCTATGTGTTTCTGTCCTGTGCTTTAGGAAGCATTCTGGAGTAGGAGCAAGGATTGAAAAGCCAAACATGTCAGAACAGCTAGGCAATCTGTTTCCCCTGCTCAGGAGAAAGAATTCATATGTGGATCCCAAGGAGGGTGATAAAGATTAGGGGTTGGTATTACTAAGTCTGTGGTCCTCAAACGTTTGCACCAGAATCAACCGGAAGGCTTATTAAAACACATATTGCTGGGCCCCAGTCTCCAAATTTCAGATTCAGTAGGTCTGGAGTGGGCGCCTACGTTTCGCATTTCTAACAAGGTCCTTGGTGATGCAGATGCTGCTGGTTTGGAGACCACACTTTGGGGACCATTTCGCTAAATGACTCTCACTGGCTCTACCCAAAAATAAACACTAAGAGAATTGCTTTTCAGAATCCTTCCTTTAGGAACTCACTTCAAGTACACAATCATACTTGTATCTACACATAAATATATATACATTTATTCACATTTATACTGTACTAATTTTACTGTTAGCACTTCAAGGTCTGTGGTTGAGTCTTACTTGTTTTTGATTCCAGGCCCCTAGTTGAGTAAGGGTTTGATAGATTAAATTATGCTGTTAACTTTTTTCTATAAAATAATTCATCCAAAAAATTCTTAGAATTCAGTGCTAGGACAAAGTTACTTTATCTGATTTTCCTTGTTATTAGGTAAAGAGTGTTGCATAATTCCTCCACACCACTCTTGCATTGGCTGCCAGGAAGCACAGAACAATTTTTTTACACAAATGTTGTACCTATCATTAATCACGTTATATAGTCATATTAATTAATTATATTTATATTTTACAAATATCTCTTTATTACAAAACTTTGACTTCATTAGTCTGGCTTTAATTGTTCATGTTTCTCTGTTTCTGTCCTGTCATATCTTTAATTAAAATGTATCTCAAATCCTTTACTAAAATAAATAAATACATAAATCAGTGGGGGGAAAATAATCCATTAGTGCCTGTAATGGGAAGAATCGTAGTGGACATGCGCATCTGGGTAAGTGGCCTTCTGCAGCCTTGTATGCAGACACCAATTCCAGAACTCCTCTTGTACTTTCCTTGGGGTAGAATACATGTCATCTTGGCACTCACTGCCTGTCTGCTAGCATGGGTATGATGTGTCTGCTTGTACAACAAATGATATTCATTACATATTACCCTTATATTAGTCCTTTGCCGAGGCAGGAAAAGGGGCACAAAATAGCTCTCCTGATGACGCATATTTCAAAATGCTTAAATTATATCTGGGCCTGATTATCCTAGATATACATTATTTTCTTCTACTTTTGGACCTTAGGTTTAGGAGATCGGGTTGAGGGATGCTAAGAGGAACAAATCTTCAGAAAATATGATACCCTATTTTCTATTGAAGAGCTGTACATAATCAGGGACGATGAGAAAAACTGCATTACTCAGAAAGAGGCTTTTCCATAATACCCTGTAAAGCATCAGATGCTCTTTAAAATTGACTTATCGATGTCAAGGGAGTGAGCATAATGAATACAGCACAGACGTGATCAAGAAATGTGGTCTGTGTTAAAAAAAAAACCTAATTGCTACTTGCTGAATCCATCCAATAAGATATGTTGTCCCAGGAGGCAGGCTTATGGAAAGAGCATTGCAAAAAGCTACACACTGTCACTTAGAAGTTGAAATGAGACTGTCAGCATCCAACACAAGATGCACAGCATCGCTCTATGTTCACCCAAATCTCCTATAACTTCATCATCATTATCTATGTCTGGACACAGACTTGGTGTTCAGATAATGGCTATGCAAGATTTCCAATAAAAGAAAGTTCATGAGGTTAGCTAGACTTGGTAAAGTAACCTGGTTTTTGCCATTCACTTTCAAAGAAGATTTATTGAGCACCTATTGTGCTCAAAGTACTGTGTTAGCCACTTCAGGGAATACAATGTCTAATGAGAGGGGTAGTCTCAAGGCAAACATAACTACTATAGCTGATGTCAGAATATGAGAAGGGCCTTAAAAGGAGTACACAGTATTATGGGATTTCAGAGGAAAACAAGATCAGAACTGATCGGGGGAGTCAGGGAAGGCTTTAAGAAGGAAGAATATGCACAGCTTTAAAAAAAGTAGGAAACAGGCTTTGGCGGAATGGAGTGGGGTGGTAGTAGTGGAGTTCTTAATAAAAAAAGTTATTTAACAAATGAAATAGGTCTTGAGTCTCTTCCTCCAAAAGAATATGTTTTGAAATTTTGATTTTCTAGATTTATAGACTTTCTTCCTCCCTTATTTTCTCAAGAATCCACTTTAATACATGTTTTTTTAATGTAGTGTTTCAAAAAATGTGGTATGTGCAATGTCACCCAAAGTGCACAGCTGATAGTTATACGTGTACAGGGTGATTCTTTATATTTTAATAGTCACATCTTCAGTTTGATACGTAGTTGAAAAACATTCTAACTCATATATCAACCCCATGATTTCATGGATAGTATAGCTTAGGAGGTGTAAAAAGTAAACCAGGGACTTGATTAAAAGAAAATGTTGAAAAAATAATAATTAGGTCTGGGGAACTCCTTTTCCCAACTACAAGTATATGTGTGAGTGTTTGAAAATATTGGAGAAACCTTAAAGTCTACAACAGTGAAAATTAATGCCAAATTAAGCTCCAAATAAAAGGTACCATTTCTGATCATTGAAATGATCATAAGATTTTGTTTTTAAGAGGTTTATGGTATGGGAAATACAGTGATGATAAAAAATACAATTTTCAGTCACATTGTCCCAAACTCCTCTAATGCCAGACTCATTATTTGGCAGGAACAATGCTACCCGATAATGAACTATTTTCTATTCAAGGCAGCAAGTCAAATATTCGTTTCTCATTAATAATTCAATGTGACAAATTTATTACCTTGAAGGTGCTGCAAGTCAATTAGACAATGGGAAATTGTGTCTTCCTTTCAGCCCATTTAATTGGCTTCCAAGTGTGACATTCATCAAAACCTTGACTTTTAATGTAAACTTTATTATATGAGCCAGAGTTTGAGTCTGACACTGGGCACGCTTGACTAACCCTCAGCAGTCAGGGGCTCCAGAGCCTTCAGAGAAGCCTGGTCCATCATTGCTGACATTTTGCTGTAGAATATCAGGGCCTGGTTGTACAGTATCTCTCTTGCTGATGCTGGGCATGGGAGAAACAGCCTTTAAGATCTTTCTGAACTGTATACATTTTTGGCATTTGCATATCTATCTTTAATGAAAGCTCATGATCTTCAAAATGATGGGACTGGTCTAGTTTAGAGTTTCCCAAAGTGTGGTATATGTGCCAATAGTAATATACTAAATTCTTTTAGGTAGAACACAGATGAAGATTTTTATTTGGATTTGGGGGATTATTTCAATTATTATAGTTTTTTTTTACAATAGATCCATAAATACTGAAATAAAAATGTTCATCTGTGTACTACTGAAAAGATTTCATATGACTAGGACAAAGACCCATCATTTATAGATGTGACAGCATAGAATGAGACCAAAGTAGATGTTTGAATGAAAACTAATTTAAAGAAAATATTCAGTAGATAATAGTACTGCTGATACATAATGCATGGAAAATCATAGTACTGGCAATTAATTCACATATGGAAAGAATTGTGTAGGTGGATACAGATGGCTGAATTTGGGGAACACTGCAATCTGTGATCAAGGTTGGCTTTATACATTAGGTAGAATTGATGGGTGATGTCAAGGGAATTCAGAGTCCTTTTCAAGCTAAAGGACTTTCCTTCATCAGTCTGCCTGAGGAGATCCCCATCATCAGTTTTGCATCCTACGTATCCCACCGCAAGACTCGTGCCAAGGAAATAAGTATTTAAACTGGGTGAAAACTTTATGTCACAGAAAAATATACCATGCGTCATTAAGGGTTAGTTTAATCTGATTATCCAATCCATCATTTCTTATTTCCTGTGACAGAGACTAGGATCCTGAGTAACGGGACATAGGATCAGCAAGGACTTGTTGGAATGGGGAAAGAAAACTCATGAATGTGGATTCCTACTTCTAGTCCACCTATATGTTCGGGTAGGGTGATTCAAAAGGACAACCTTTGCTTTCAGGACCCCATGCTCTTGTTTCAGTTTTACACTCACTCAGATAGGTCTTCCTTTAAGAAACTATGCTCTACTAATCCAACCCAAGGAGACGTACAAATTAGCGAAAGATTATTCCCATGATAAAATGATGGTTTCATTGACCAAAGGATTCAGTGCTGGGCACTTATACATGTAGAGCTTCCTCCACACATGGGATGTTGTTAGAGCAAAAGTATTTGAGAAAAAGACCAAAGGGGACAGCAAAACTTTATTTTTTTTTATTGAAGTATAATTGATTTATAATGTTGTGGTAGTTTCTGGTGTGGGACAGCAGAACTTTAGAAAAAAAATGTTAGAGCCAAATGTCCATGGACATTTCATCTAAAATGAAGAGAAAACATCAGGGAGAGTTAAGTGAAGAAGGTCGAGTTTGCTTTTCAGTTCCGTTTACTTGTGACATATTCAGGAATTCATTTCATTAAATGAAACTCTCGCTATAGGGATTTGATTTTCTTACACCGTATCTTTCCCTTTGTTTTCCCAACGCTTCCTAGACAACAAAATGAACTTTAGAAGCTTCCTTCGAGTCATTTGCCTCTCAGGAGATGCTTTACTTCAGTCATTCCATTTGCATCTTTTCAGTGTGTGTTTGGCCATAGAGATTCCTACTAGTCTACTAGTAGGTTGTTGTTCTATTTTTGGATCTGATGGTTTAATCTTTTCAAAATATATGATATATTCATATATCAATATTTGATATGAACTAATAGGATCTGGTGTATCCTTACTATTATGAGGAATTGGCTCACCCAGTAATGGAGGCTGAGAAGTTCCATGATCTGCCATCTGCAAGTTGGACACCCAGGAAAGATGGTGGTTTAATTCTAGCCTGAGTCTGAAGGCCTGAGACCCAGGAGAGTCAATGGTATAAATCCCAGTCCAAGGGCAGAAGAAGACTGATGTCCCAATTTAGCAGGCTGGCAGGAAGCAAAAGGGGTGAATTCCTCCTTCCCAGACCTTTTTGTTCTATTCAGGCCCTCAACAGATGAGATGATGTCCACCCACACTGAGGAGGGCGATCTTCTTTAGTGAGTCCACTGATACAAAAGGCAATCTTACCTGGAACATCCTCATAGACCCACTTAGAAAAAAATATTTAATCTGGGTGCCACTTGACCCAGTCAAGTTGACACATAAAATTAACCATCACAGATGCGTTTCTGTCTGTCTTAAAGGTATCTTCTCTGGACCTAGAATCTGAAGTCAGGTCCTATGCAGGGTCAGGATCTTTGAGAAGTGTGTTTTCCATCAACTGATGTATGGATTAAAAAAATGTGTTATACGTATATGGTAGAATATGATTTCGGTATAGAACAACATGACATATTCTAGAACATGGTTGAATCTTGAAACATTATGTTAAGTGAAAGACATCTGACACAAAAAGCCACACATTGTATGATTCCATTTATATGAAATGTCCAGGATATGCAAATCTATAGAAACAGAAAATAAAGTCATTATTTCCCAGGGCCTGGGAAGAAGCGGGAGGTAGAGAGTGACTGCTAATGGGTATGAGGTGTCTTTTCAAGATGATAAAATGTTTCAGAATTAGATAGCAGTGAGGCTGGCACAACTTTGTGAATATACTAAAAAACACTGAAGTATACACTTTAAAGTGGTGAATCTTATAGTAGTGAACTATATCTCAATAGCGTTGTTTTGAAAGTATATGTATGGCCTGTCTGAGATTTTAGGTAAGTCACTCAAGCTTTCTTTATCTCAGTTTCTTCCTTTGTCAAATGAAGGAGAAAACAATCCCTGACCTTTCTATCATGCATGTGTAGGGTGAAGATCAAATGGGATAAAAGATA
Source organism: Camelus ferus (assembly GCF_009834535.1). Taxonomy (NCBI): domain Eukaryota; kingdom Metazoa; phylum Chordata; class Mammalia; order Artiodactyla; family Camelidae; genus Camelus; species Camelus ferus. Next base: position 98,745,580 of record NC_045732.1, on the reverse strand, counting down.
TAAAGCATAAAATGCTTTATAAATTCAAAGACTTCTTTCTTTGATGCTTCTAATTCTTCAGCCACCTGCCCCAGCAGAATGTAGGTGGTCTGTGTGTAGTTAGAGCTGGGTAGGGTCATGATGTTAGAAAACCAACCCTGTGCCTTACTGCCCCTGCCACGCCAACACACACACACACACACACACACACACACACACACACACGCTTCCTCCTGAATAACATTTTCTCTATTTCTCTGTTATGGGGTGAGGAAAGTCCTGTTTCCTTCCTTCCCAAAGGAGGAATGCAAGTGATGGCATTAAGATGTATGGCAAGCTTTTAAGCAACTTGATTTTAGGATGGAAAAAAATAAATACAGCCTACAGTTGAAAGCACAATAGGGCGGGGGGGGGGTGGGCAGCACAGGGGCTACGTGACTAATCTCCCTTTTCTTCTTAGAGGAGCACTTTTTTATACTGTTCAAGTTGTTTTAGATCAAGTGATGGGCAATCAACCCCCCAAATTGTCGTGTGTTGTTAATTCTGCCTTCCTGATTGAAGCCAGGAAGACTGGGATGTGAGTGGAACCTGGCACTCCTAAAAGTAGCACGGTCAAATGCAGTTGAAGGGTTTGTCTATAAATACGAATAGACACATGCAAACTTGTGCACATGTGTCTTCCTTTATTTTATTTGATTGTACCATTTATGTATATTCCCTCAGGGTATAAATCAGTTTAACATTAATTAAAATGTATGAAGCCTCACAAAATGGTTTTAAAATGCCAGGCTTTGGTTACCACCCCTTTAGAAAAGGTCTATAAAAAAGGGAAATTCTGCTCATCTTTCTCACCCCACCTCTTTTACATTCATACATAAACACATACACCCGTTTTCTGCAGGATTTTGTCTGAGTCTCTACAATAGCTCCCTGTTGCCTTTGGGATCAACTCTGAATGCTTCGACCTGATTTTGTGGCCTGCCATAACTTGGTCCTCCCTTATCCATCCAACCTGCCTTTTTTTGCTCCTGGATGCAGATCTTCCACTTCAGGTCTGCATCCTCACCGCTTCCTGCTCACCTCATGTGTATTGTCCCCAGCTTACTCCCCAAGGCCTATCTACAGCCTTCTAACCTATTTTCAAGAAGTCTTTTTTCCTTTGCGTCCATAAAGGCACTTGGGAACTACTTCATTCCGTGGTAATCTCTGTCTTCACTGAGCATTTATGGCACCTACAGTCTCTGCTGAGTATTCTCACCCACAGTATACAACACCAATTGTGAAATGTGTTATAATTTGGTAATAAAAATATTTATTTTGGGAGGGTCTCTCTCTCTCTGTCTCTCTCTCTCTTTCTCGCTCTCTCTCTCTATATATATATATACACACACATATATGTAAGTTTATATGTTTATATGTTTGTGCGTGTGTGTTATTTAAGTGGATTAGTACTGCAATGGACATCCCTTTCAATCACTTTTATTCGGATGGATATGATTATCTTAAGCATGTGAAGATTCATTCATACATTCATTCAATAAATGATTGAGTCCCTACTCTATTCAAAGTATAGGGAACATTATTCATTATATATGTTGCAGAGGCGAAAAAGTTGAAAACTGCTCACTTACACCACACAATTTGGCACCTAATTATGTACCGTCTGATATCAGTCTAATTCTTTCGTGGGGTTAGGTTTTGCTTCCCCAACCCCAACTGAAGCTTTTTGAAGTCACTGAAGTCTATTTTAATCCTCTGCAGAAACTAGTATAGGAATGGACATTCCATATGTAGATATTTACTAAATGCTAGCAATTGGTTAAAATATTATTAGTGAGAGATGAAGATATTGGGAAAATTGAAGTGCACATGAGAAGCAAGAGAAGCTGATATTTATACCATCCAATTAAAAGTATAAGCTATTAAGTTGTCATCACTCCAGCTTTTGTTTATTTCATTTTTGTCTCCGCCTGAAATTACCTTCATTAATGAAAAGATTATAAATCTGAATGTTCTAGGGTGTTTAATTACTTCTCTTTTTATGTATCTAAAATTTCCTAGTTTAAGAACTTTAAAAATATATTTAGAAAATAGAATATATGTAGGTGGAAGGGAGATTTTTTAAATAAAATGTATAATTTTCTAGTAATTTGAATTAGAATGCAAAAGTAGAATTAGAGCATTTTAGAGCCAGAAGGAATTTTAGCTAATATCTAGTCCAAATCATTTATTCTATAAATGAGGAAATTGAGGTCCAGTCAGGGAAAGGACTTGCTCAAGGTCACACAATCTGGGTACAAAATGAATGTTCTCAGTTATCTGGTTGCACATGGATGGCTCTAGTACCCTGGATTTTATTTGTTAAGAATGGCAGAAGCACAGAAATATAGAATGAATGAATGTCTATTACCTGGGAAATAACCTGCAAAATGACAAAGCTGACACACTCATCAACATGGTAAATTAGAAGTGGCTTAAAGAAATTGCTAACCATTTTTCTGGCCAAATGGTGCAAAATGAGGAAAGATAATAAATAATCCTGAAATGATTGATATGGTGATGGTCTCCTGAAGAAGACTAAAGGCTAGCTAGTTAGTTCCATGCTTCTCACTTAATCACAATTAATCATGGGTTATTTCCTAAACTTCTGGCATGACTTCAGAATACACTGAATGAGGAAGTATTTTAAATAAGAAAGTATGACATTCTTAGGGTTTTCAGTGTAAGTCTGTTTCAATCCATTTCTTTTTTACAACATCCCTTCCAAACTTCAGTAGAAGAGTAATTTTGTCTTTATTATCTGGTTGACAGTCATTTTCCTTTTTAATTATAACCTATGTTCTACATATATACTATACAATATTGCTATTACAGTATTGACTAAAGAGTAGCTTTTGGTATAAAAGGGACTAGGATTGAACTTCATTTTAATTCTTCTTGGTTAACTGAGATATGATTACATGCTTTAAGAGAAAATCTGGTACCAACAGGGTCTCCCTCTGAGGTGACTGTGTCCAAAGCAGAACCTTTTGGAGCTGGACAGGACCTTGGAGAGCAGTGCAGCACTTCCCTGAGTGCCAAAGTGTGTTCCTCGGGATGTTCTCTCTGGAATGCGACAGTGAAAGGAGTTCCATAATCAGTTAAGTTTTGGAAACACACAGTCTGGTCTGTTTCCTTCTTAGAGGTTCTCAGTCTATTTGAGAACACTTTAAGATTCTGAGAAGCTGTGCAGTATAGAAACTGGCTTCATTCTATCCAGCATTACAGTCTTTTTTTTTTTTTTTTGCATAACATCTACTAGCATCACAGCAAACAAGATTTTGAGGGATACACTTGGAAAAATTGATTTAGGCAATCTCTTTATTTACTAATCATAAAATCAAGGATCTGCAAGGGAAAGTGACTTACTCATGGTTGCTAGCTCCTTAGTAGCAGCACTGGGGCAGTACATCAATCTTTTGTTGCTAGGTACAATATCCTCTGGCACCTGTCAGTGCAGGGTATGATGCTGAGGATAACGACTGAACAAAGAGCTACTGCGTCCCTTTTGCTTCCCTTTTTATATGCCATAGATTTTTTTCTCACAGCATCTTTCTCTAAACAGTTACAATGACATCCATCATATAAGGCCTTTCGGTCCTTTAACTTTTCTCATCGGTGTTATAGGCAATAAACTCATCTCTACCTCTTGATTATGTGATTTCTCTAGCTCAGCATGTGGCTAGATCTTTATTACTCCTCAGGTCTCAGCCTAAATGCTACCTCTTCAGTGAGCCCCCCCCCCAACCCAACCACTCCAAGTTGCCTTTTCCCCTCCCACAATTATTATTCTCTCTCACAGCACTTTCTTCCTTTTATGGTACTGCACAGTCTGAAATCGCTCACCTGTTTTGCTCACCATGTGCCCTCAGCACAGTGCCTGGCCCATAGTAGATACTCAATAAATATGTATGGAATTCATGAATGAATAAAACAAGCAACTAAAACTATCTCTGTTAACAACTTTGATTCAATGAAAGTGCTTCTTTTCACCTTCTTTGATACTCTGGCTTCTTTATAAGACTTTTCTCATGAGGATTCACTGGGTAATTTGTGGGATTCCTAACCCATCAATGTGACACGATTTGCCTGCATATTCCACCCATTCCTCTTCAGGCCAAATAACTATTTATCTCCTTCACTCCAGTAAAGATATAATTCAATATTTCCTAAAGAAAGCATATAAGGATTTCTAGAAGTTTAGTGGGGGAGACTTGATGGAAATATTTGCCAGGAAAGGAACAGACGAATGACAGGTCTCTAGCACAGAAATGATATACTTTGTTTGATGTGATAGATTAGATTCCTGTTAAAAATATCTACTCCTTCCTCCCAAATCCATGGGATGAGTACGCCTTCCCACCTCTTGACTTTGAGCTCAATCATGTGACTTGCTTTGGTTAGTGGGATGTTAGCAGTCGTGATGTCAACAGAGACCTGAAATATACCTTTGTCTCTTGTGCTTCTGCCATCACCATAGGAAGAGCTGTACCTGAGGCCTGGGTCCCAGAATAAATAGACACACATGGACCCGAGCCTGTCCCTTATAAGCAGCCAAGCCCACTGGACCTGCAGTTTGACACAGAACTGCTGGTCTGAACTCAGTCTAGATCAGCCAACCACTGTCAATCTACAGACTCATGAATGGAAATAAATGGCTGTTCTTTAAAGCCATTGAGTTTGAAGTGCTTTTTGTTTATTTGTGTTTGCTTTACTAGCAATAGGTGACTGACAATTGACTTCAGGTCAATCTGTTAATTTTATCGAGGCATTTCAGGTATCTTTAAGTAACTTCATTATGGTTTCTTTAGGATAATGCTTGCTAATGCCTTTCTAGTCTAGGAAGAGACCCACTTTGGAAAGTTGTGATGAGATACCTGGAAGTTTATCAATTTAGCTACTGCCTAAGATTGAGAGATGTGATGGAGCTAAATTGATCTTGACAAGAAAGAAGAAGGTTGAATGAGGACAGGAGCAGGAAAGACGAAGAAAGTGGCAAACTGGCAGCTGGTTGTTGAAGGGGAAAAATGCCTACTGAGGATTTTTTTCATCTTATGAATAGTATTCATTTATTTTAACTGATTTCTTATTAAGAAACAATAAAGAAAGATCTGATGTAATCTTTAAGCTGTTTCCTCCTATGATAATATCTTACAAAACTCAAGTAGAGTACCACAACCAGAATATTGATATTGATACCATTCAGCCATCGAACTCAGATTTCTCCAGTGTGATATGCTCCCTTATGTGTTTGTGTGTGTTTAGTTCCATGCAATTTTATCACATGTTAGGTTTGCATGTCTACCACCACATCAAGATGTAGAATGTTTCCATCACTACAAGGATTCCTCGTGTTGCCTTTTGTAACCACAGCAATTCCCTCCTGTCCACCTTTCAGAACCCCTGGCAACCACTAATCTGTTCTCCCTTTCTAAGATTTGTCATTCCCAAAACATCATACACAAGGAATTGAGGATTTTGATTAGTTGTTTTTGATGTAAACCTTTCCCCCTCCTCATCGCAAAATTGCCAACAAAATCTCCACTGTCCACTACTGCTTTATAGAGGGTTTTTCTTTTGATGTGGTGTAGTTCTGCCTTCTGCTTTGGGGCTGACATGTGGAGGACCAGAGGCTAACTAACAGGCCTAGGTTTTAACACCTAGGTTCAAACTGCTGATGTATTGAAGCACTGGGATAGATCTATAAAGGGCAGGGAGGGGGACCCCTCACAGGGAGAAAGTGGTTCTAAAAAACAGTAACAACTTTGTAAACTCTAGCTGCTCCGAGGTAGTCCTTTAATTCACTGCCTGATCTCCTCAGCTTGCTTTTTTCCTTTCTTCTACTTTCTCCTTGCTCTTTTCTGTGCACATCTGGGTTAGTATATGAGAGATACCATGAAGGCTCCTCCTGCTCGTTCCTAAATCTTAACTCCTGGTCTGTCTTGGTACCTGAAACTCCAAGATTAGGGATTCATTCATCTGGATTCAGGTATGATTTGTTTTTAAATGCAAATGATGGGTATTTATAGTGCCTCCTCAATAGATATTTGCTAAATAGATAAACAGTTTAGTAGGAATTTGCTTGTAAGAGAAATGCATTGGAGTGGGCATTTTGATGGGGGCTAGGCAATGTAATTTTTTTCTTGTGTTATTTATTTTTAGATCATGAAATATTTCAAACAGAAAAGTATAAAGATCAATACAATGAACATCCATGACTTTAACCCAAAGTTAATCAATGCTAACATCTTGCCTTTTTGTAAGAAATAAGATGTTATGGATGGAGTCGTTGCCCTGTTTGTACTCCAGCCTCCCTGATTACGTTGCTCCCCTCTCTCTCATTAGAGGTATCCTGTATCCTGTATCCTGTATCCTGTATCCTGTAGTTGGTTTGTACGCTTCCCATATGTGATAATATATTCTGTGTGTGTGTGTTCACAGAGAGTATACAGTATTATTATTCTTTAAACTTTGTATAAATGACTTCCTATATACATGTGATTCTGCAACTTTCATTTTTCACGTAACATTATGATTCTATTTATCCACGGTGATACATGCCTATCTACATCATTCATTTTACCTGCTGGCATGGTGACTATAACACAATCTATTCATTTCTCTTTTGATAAATACCTAGATTGTTTTCCTATTACAGTGCTGTGCCAACATATCCTTGAACATGCCAACATATTTCTTTATGTGTGAAAGAGTTTTTCTAAGATAAATAAATGACTAGAAGTGGAACTACTGAGCTTTAGGGAATGTGCATATTCAGATTAACTAGATATTGCCAAATCTCTCTCCTATGTGATGTCCCAAAGTGCAGGCATACCTTACAGGTAATGCAGGTTCAGTTCCAGATCACTGCAATAAAACGAACACTGCAATAAAGTGAGTCACATGCACTTTTTGGTTTCCCAGTGCATATAAAAGTTATTTTTACACTATACTGTAGTCTACTAAGTATGCAATAACACTGTCTAAAGAAGTGATATACAAACCTTAATTTAAATGTTTTAATTGTTAAAAAATGCTACCCATCATCTGTACCTTCAGTGAGCTGTAATCTCTTTGCTGGTGGAGGCTCTTTCCTCAACGTCAATGGCTGATGACTGATCAGGGTGGTGGCTGCTGAAGGTTGGGGTGGCTGTGGCAATTTCTTAAAATAAGACAACAGTGAAGTTTGCCACACCAATTAGCTCTTCCTTTCCCAAATTTCTCTATAGTATGCAATGATGTTTGGTAGCATTTTACTCACAGTAGAATTTCTTTCAAAATTGGAATCAATCTTTTCAAACTCTGTCCCTGACTTATCAACTAAATTTATATAATATTCCCAATTCTTTGTTGTCATTTCAACACTCTTCACAGCATCTTCCCCAGGAGTAGTATCCATCTCAAAAAACCCACTTGCATTGCTTATCCTTAAGAAACACCTCCTCATCCATTAAGGTTTTATGATGAGATTGCAGTAATCCAGTCCCATCTTCAGGCTCCACTTCTAATTCTAGTTCTCCTCCTCTGAAGTCTTAAACCCCTCAAAGTCATCCATGAGGGTTGGAATCAGCTTCTTCCAAACTCCTGTTAGTGTCAATATTTTGACTTCTTCCCATGAATCACAAATGTTTCTAATGGCATCTAGAATGGTGAAAATTTCCAGAAGGTTTTCAATTTACTTTGCTCAGATCCATCAGAGGAATCACTATATATGGCAGCTATAGCATTATGAAATGTATTTCTTAAATCATAAGACTTTAAAGTCAGTATGACTCCTTAATCCATGGGCTGAAGAATGATGTTGTGTTAGCAGGCATGAAACAATATTAATCTCATTTTGCATCCCCATCAGAGCTCTTGGGGGACCAGCGACATTGTCAATGAGCAGTAATATTTTGAAAGTAGTATTTTTTTTTCTGAGCAGTAGGTCTCAATAGGGACTTAAAATATTCAATAAACTGTGTTGGAAACAGATGTGCTGTCATTCAGGCTTTGTTGTTCCATTTGTGCACAGGCAGTGAAAATATAGCATAATTCTGAACGGTCCTAGGATTTTCAGAATGGTAAACAAGCATTGGTTTCAATTTCACACTACCAGCTCCATTAACCCCTAACAAGAGAGTCAGCCTGTCCTTTGAAGCTTTGGAGCCAGGCATTGACTTCTCCTCTCTGGCTATGAAAGTCCTAGGTGGCATCTTCTTCCAATAGAAGGCTGCTTCGTCTACATTGACAATCTGTTGTTCAGTGTGGCCAGCTCGTTAGTTATCTTCGCCAGCTCTGCTGGATGACTTGCTGCAGCTTCTACATCAGCACTTACTGCTTCACCTTGCACTTTTGTATTATGGGGATGGCTTCTTTCTTTAATCCTCATGAACCAACCTCCGCTAGCTTCAAACTTTTTTTCTGTAGCTTCTTGACCTCTCTCAACCTTGATAGAATTAAAAAGAGTTAGGGCCTTGCTCTGGATTAGGCTGTGGCTTAAGGGAGTGTTGTGGCTGTTTTGATCGTCTCTCCAGACCACTACAACTTTCTCCGTATCAGCAATATATCTGTTTTGCTTTATCATTTGTGTGTTCACTAAAATAGCACTTTTACTTTGCTTCAAGAACTTTTCCTTTGCATTCACACTTTGGGTAACTGTTTGGCTCAAGAGGCCTAGTTTTTGGCCTGTCTCATTTTTTGTCATGCCTTCCTCACTAAGTTTGATCATTTCTAGCTTTTGATTTAAAGTGAAAAGACACATGATTTTTTCCCTTCACTTGCACACTTAGAGGCCATTGTAGGGTTATTAATAGACCTAATTTCAATATTGTTGTGTCTCAGGGAACAGAGAGGCCCGAGGAGAGGGAGAGAGATGGGGAGAATGGCTGGTTGGTGGAGCAGTCAGAACACACAAAACGTTTATTGATTAAGTTTGCTGTCTTATTTGGTCTTGGTTCACAGCGCTTCAAAACAATTACAGTAGTAACATCAAAGATCACTGATCACAGATCACCATAACAAATATAATAAAAATGAAAAAGTCTGAAATATTGTGAGAATTACCAAAATGTGACACAGAGACACAAAGTGAGCAAATGCTGCTGGGAAAATGGCATCGACAGACTTGCTTGACACACGGTGGCCACAAATATTCAATTTGTGAAAAATGCAGTATCTGTGAAGCACAATAAAGAGAAATGCAATAAAACGAGGTTTGTCTATATACGAAACTCCACCAGTGTATGAAATTCCTCTTTTCTCTCTTTTCTTAACAATGTTTGGTATTGTCTGACTTTGCATTTTTCTAGTAGTAGAAATGGCACCTTGCTCTTTTAATTTGTATTGTCCTGGTAACAATTGAGATGAATGTATTTTCACATGTGCACTGGGGATTTGAATTTCCTCTTCTGTGAAACACCTGTTCAAGTCTTTTGCCCATTTTTCTATTGGGTTGTTTTTCTTATAGATTTGCAAAAATTCATTGTATAATCTTGTTCTCTATCTTTTGCCAGTTATATGCTTTATAAATCCAGTCTGTGGTTTGTTTTTTAATGTGTTTTTGATGTATCTTGGATATAGAAGTTTTACATTTTCATATAGTGAAACCTATCCATCTTTTTATTTGTAGTTTGTGTGTTTGTGTTTTGTTTAAGGAAACCCCAGCATGCTGAATACCTGAGGGAAAGGAGGACCAGAAGGGCAGGCGATAGAGGGTGGAAACAGATACCCCCTTCATCCTTGTTTCTCTCTTGTTCTTTCTTCTACTGTTTCTCCCTTTTCCCTCATCCTGAAATCGATGCCTTTAACAAACAAGTTAGGCTGCTTTTTGGCTTTGATTTGTTCCATTTTATATCTTCGGCTCTGTTCTGCTGGGCTACTTTCTTCAAAACTTTTCCATCTATTTGGTGCCACCAGTAAATGACAGTAGGGAAGATTGGTTTGCACCTTTAAGAAGAAGAAATGAATAAATACACCACAGGATTGAAATAATGGTGCCAATGGAATTACCTCGGATAATGAAAAGTAGCAAGCAATAGATCTCATCTGGTGAATCTCTGTTGTTGTTTGGTAAAGGAAGACTTTTTAAACAATCATTTTCTCAACTCTTATTGATTTAAATCACTACTTCAGTATCACAACGCTACCTCCATAAACCCCGTTGGAATCTAATCACAATTGTCTTAATTTGGGTTGGGGACCAGGGGAGAACTAAGAAAGCTGAAGGGCAATGTTGCATCAAGCTTTCTCAGACATCCCTGAATCCTTCCTGTCTTCCCCCTAGCCTCCACTACACATTGCAGCTTGAATTATTTAGTTACTCAAATCAATCCATTTTTCTCTGTTCAGTGGTTGGACAATAAAAGGAAGATTTACTGCAGCAAGTGAATAATAAAAAAACGAATTAGCTGAAAACAAACAAAAAGCTGCTTACGTGGCAATCTTCTGTGTTAATCAAAACCTTGAGGACAGGTTGGAGGATCAATATTTGACTACAAGATGAAAAGAAGCAAAGCTTCCATGGAGGGTGGGAGAAGAGGGAGATCTGGGGGGGAAATAAGAGCTAAGGGCAGGGTGCATCAGAAGTGGCCAATGGCAAAATTCCATCCAGTTCTCTGGTCTGCCTCTTAGGGAGTCCTCCTCTGTTTGAGAAATGACAGTGTTTTTTATGCACATATCAAAGTTCAGCTTGATTGTCTCATCTAGGGAAGAAAGCCATCTGTCAGTATTCTCCAAATAATCTACATAATTGACTTTCAAACAAGTCTCAAAGAAAAGGGCATTTATCACCCTAATTGTGGCAGGCGGAGTGTGTGTCACTGCCGTTTTATCAAGATAATGGTAAATGGCAGCAAGTTTCTTCTCCCCTGTCTTCTCCCAGATTTCTTTCAATTTGTACATACAGCTACATTCCCTTCTGAGATCAAATTCAGAAAAAGGCTCCCTGGGTCTAGAGCAGGAGAAAATTTTGCTTGCCTTCTGACAAGCCATGGAACCAGACACCAGCCACCTGCCACCCTTCACCTTGCTCCTAGGAACTCAATTCGGGGTACTCAGTAGGAGAGCATCACTAAGAAATTCTGTACCAGGACTGGACCCCTGAGTAGCTCTGTTCTGTGGGCCTGGATTTCCTGGCTTGAAGTTCCCTTATGGTGCTCGTGGTGGGACAGGGAAGGGACACTCTCTGAACTAGCTTGGTCTTAGCTTCTAGCCCCAGCTAAATGGGCTAAGTGGCCTCCAGTACAGAAGCAGAGTGTCTTAAGGGAACGTGTCCTTTTTCCCAGAGACCCGGGGTGAGACTAGGGAGGTGTCAAGACTATCATGAGGTTCTTTCTTCTGCAACTGAACCCAGTAACTCATACCTGTAGGACATTGCTACTCCACCAAATATGTATTAAAAAACTGCATTAATTATCAGATCTTGCCTCAAATTCAAGATCCAAGACAACTCTGCCTCAAACCATAGTCTTTTGTCATGTTCAAGGCAAAGGCCACTCTTGGCTTTACATTTCCAGACTCTGTGAAATATGTTTCTTAACCAGCCTAGCTTGAGGCATCCCCATCTTTTCTGTATGAACATGGAGACCAAAGACTTCCCACTGCCTGATATTTAGCAGAGAGGAAGAAAACGCAAATTAGTAAACTGGGGTCAAGTTGAAACTTTCTCCCCCAGAGGATTGTAGCTACAGTAGAAACGGAAGTGTGTTTGGATTTCTAAAGAATGTTTGAAAATGTGTTTGCTTGTCAGGAGTCCCGTTTCCCCACAGACAGGCAGGTTACTCAGTAATCCATTAAGGGGGTGGTAGAAATTGAGGCAGAAGGCTCTTGTTAAAAAATAATCCACTGAGGGCAAAAATATAAATGAAAACAGCAGTCACATATCTGAGAATTATCCTCCTTTCTTGTGATCTTGAACCAGTTTTTGGTCTCTAGCTAGCATGTGCATCTATGCATGATAGCTCTAGACTTTTCTACATAGACAGAATATCATATAATTGTAATTATTTCCCAGTGTTGGAAGAAGGAAATATTTAAGGCTTGAGTCACCGGATATGAGACATCCTATTTTTCCCTTCCCAGTTAACTCCAATATTGAACTGTCTTTTCTGTTCTGTTTTCTCTCTGATGCACACAGAATGTGGTGTTCTGTATTTGGATTAAAGAGTGGAAAACAACAGCAGCATCTGGGCTGAATGGGGCAGGGAAAATCCAACTGGTGCCACCAATTATGATGGGCAGTGTTATTCAGTGACCTAGTAAGGAAATGAAGGTAGAACAAAATCTGGCATAAGGAGGCAAGTACACTTGTTTTATTTGGCATGAATGTCTCTCGCCTGTGGTTTCCCCTGGTGGGTATAGTATAGTACAGCAGTGTCCTTCAAGCCTCCCCAGCGGCACAGTGAAATCGTGAGCATCATGTAAATTGCATGTATGTTGCAAATGAGGAATCACACTTTGAGAGTAACGTGTGCTGCTTGAAAGTACAGCCAAGTGCCACCTGCTTGAGGAAGCCATAATAGGCATAGCATGTCAGGTCACATCAGGGAAAAATCATGTGTGTCCTGGAACCTATGAGAATTTTTCCTGTGGAGCAAACAGTTCAACTTAAATGATTTAGGGCTGCAGGGCAGTGAAATGAATACATAACTGTAGCTATTTTTATAAACATAGTGAGATACTGAAACACTGCTGTGGGGATTGTTTTATATTTATTACTCACTTGTTTAATGTTGTTCTGAGTCTTTTAATGCCTTCAAGTGTGCTGCCCCAAATGCCAGTACGTCTGCCCAGACACAAAAGGGTAAATACTGTATGATTCCCTGCATGTCAAGTTCCAGAACAGGCAAAACTACTCCATACTGATCGAAGAATTGACAACAGTGCTTGTCTCTGAGTGTATATGTACATGGAAATGCAAGAGGCAAGGGGAACTTCTTGGGATAATGGGGATAGTCTATATCTTGTTTTGAGTGATGGTTACAGAGGTGTATACCCTTGTCAAAATATATCAAACTGAAAACTTAAAATCTGTTCATTTTATCGTATGTTAATTCTCTCTCAATACAAACAGAAAAATGCAGAAAAAGAAATATTTCCAGATCACAAGAACAAGGAGAGGCACTGATGCTCTGGTTAATTCAGAGTTCAGCTACTTTGGTTTGGGGCTATTGGTCATGGGTTTGTCAGGCGTTCCACGGAAAACTTCCTTTACATGGAAAACTTCCTTTACTTAGAAAACTCATTTCAGCAAAACCAAGCATAAGGTCAGCTCCCTTCACATTTTGCAGCATAATTTTATTAAGTGATATATTTCCCCAAATCAGAGCTGTTCAGTCTTAAATGTCACCCCATGTGGTGATGGAGTTGATGGTAAAGACACACTTCCGTTAGATGATACTAAGGATCCCTTTTTGAATGTTTGCAAAAGGCAAATTTAGGACAAAGAAAAGACATTACCTCAAAAGGTGTGGTGCCGGATGCTGAGCGCATAGTTTTTAGGAAGGCTCCAAGCCATGGGTAAAGCCCCACACTGAGTTGATGAGGGGCATATGAATACTTGAAGAGCTTCATGCATCTCCACCCATGAGGTCAACAGGTTACAGGTTGAAGGAGACAACCAGGTTCTTCTACTATATATTGTCCAAGACACAAGGCTGTGAGTACGGGATAAGTACTTGATATGTAACTGAGTTGGTGAATGCAGAAGTGTATTCTAATGGTAAGAAATGTTGGTGAAAAAGTAAGGCTGCCGATCACTGGAGCAGCCTCTCTATGGAAACCTAGGACTTTGAAGGATAGTTTGCTCTTTAAGGCTATTATGAACTTATCCTCCTCGTGAGTGTCCCAGCTCTCAGCTCCATAAAATCTGTAATAACTGCTGTTTTATGACTTACACCTGGTCATAACAGAAAAGATGGATTGGGGCTCCCATCCTACAAGGCGGGAAGACAGCACCTTCAAATATATGGCCTCCCAATAGATTTTTCATAAGATGAGCCAAAAGAGCTTCTTCCAGATTCATGCAAGCAAATGTCATCAGTGCCCAAGACTGTAAATAACACACCCAATCTTTCCAGCTTACACTCTGACCCTTTTGAGTTTGTGGTATCCTTATTAGAGCCAATAATGTGTTAGAGAGATGAACTGTGTTTTTACCAAAAAAATTAGATCAAAATCTTTTAGGGAAAAATATTGCCCCTCTCTCTGTATTCTTCCATTTTCTTATCTCCTCTCTCCACTCTCCACCCAGTTCCGGAACATTTCTCTTAAATCAGCTTGATATTTTCAAGACTAGCATAAGCTGTTGACAGTTTTATGCAACTAATAAAGAAGATTAAAAAATAAATAAACTCTGTAACTTTCTGTATTCTGAACTCAATTACTGAAAAAAAAAAAGCCCTCTTGTGTGGGAAATGTTAAATGCTGCTTTGTCAGAGGGTGCTGGAAATATGAAAGAATGACTTTTGTATATCTAAATGGCATTTGAAGAACAAAAATCAGGGGCTATTAATGTTAAATCTTGGAATTCATGTGATATGTCCTGTAATTCATTCTGACTGATAGTGGTGAGGAGAAATCAGAGTAGGGCTGACCAAAATACCACCCCTTGAAAAAATCCGCAACAGGACTTCAAAATTAATCCCTCACATATCACCCTGATCTTTCTGAGGGGACTCTTTTCCAGCTAAATCCTGAAGTTAATTCTGTACATCACATTTCTTTGGAGAGATTTAGTACTTTAATTATATTTTTTATGTGTCACAGAACTGTAAACATAAATTCTATTTTTGATTTCTCTATCTTTAAAGGAGAGCTTAGAAAAATAATAGTGATTAAAGGTGTACATGATTTTCCTTTGAGTCTTTTTGTTGCTGGTGTGGAGGGGCGGGGATAGTCATTCTCTGTATCTGCAGCTGAGGAAATCTCTGACCAGATCTCCAGGCCATCTCAGGAAGACTGGAAAGTCTAATGGTCACTCGATCAGCTGTCTGTTTTGCCTACAGAGATGATGATGATTTTAACTGTTTCTTCTTCGTGAAATGCTTTGAACTGAGCTTTCATTTCTGTACAGGAGAGCTGTTACTTAGCTGCATCATGAGCTAAAGGGAAATCCTTGGAAATATTTTTTTAATTTGAAAGATATTTTAATTGGAACATTGTGACTCAGACCCAGAAAAAATCTTTTTGACCCAAATGTGGAAATCAGTGGTATTGTATAATATAGGCATTGTTAATAATCTAACAGAACTGTCTGGGCATTTCTTTGTGTATCAGTGAAACTGAGCAGGACCCTGTGGGGCCCTTCCAAGTACAAAAGCCTTTCCTGTCCCTCATTTCTCATTTGTAGGAAAAAGGTTTCAGCCTCCTAGACCTTCCCTAAGTTCCAAAGGGCAGATTCAAACAGTTACTAATTAGGGGAGGGAGGGAATTGCAGAAATAAAGGAGAGACAGTCAAGAAACAATAATGCAGTGATGGGGCAGGGTCCTGGTTCCTCCTCAAGAAATATAAATAACAATCTGATACAGATCTCTGAGTTCTGCGAAAGGAACTAAGACTCCCCTCCCAGGTGGAGGATGGTAACTTCAGGCTGAGCGCAAGCAGGTGGACCCCAGACTGGCTGGAACTAGAAGGCTGACGATTGAGATTCCTGGAATCTCACCACCAACCAATCAGAGGAGGGTTACGTATCCTGCAGCCCTCCCAGCAAATTTTGCCTAGAAAAACTCTTCCCCCAACACCATCAAGGAATTCGGGCTTTTTGAGCACGAGCTGCCCATTCTCCTTGCTCAGCCCTCACGATAAACCTTTCTCTAATCCAGACTCCACTGTTTCAATTTGGCCTCACTGTGCATCAGGCACATTAACTTGGGTTTGAAAACAGCATTACTGCATGGAGTGGAGTGAGATCTTTTAAAACCAGTTGTTCTTAAAAAAAAAAAATCTTCGTATTGTATCATGTGAGCAGTTGTTTGTAATGGGGAAGCTTGCTGGAAAGCTGTTACTCAAAGACCAACCTCTCCCCAGCCTACATCTGGCTTGCAGAGCATGCCAACAATGCTTAATGTAATGGGTCACATCTGTCAAGTAGGATTATAAATTGTACCTGTGATGCCCTGTAATTAGTAACCCTCAAATGGCTCCAGCTGCTATTTCCCCGAGCATTTGCCTTGGTAACATCTTATAGAAAATATAACTCAGAGCCAAGAGTATTTAGGTCCACGAGACATTGCCTGTAGTGAAATAGAAGAATTTTCTTCTAATCTGAAAATCCCTCTTTACTTGTTGCTCTCACCAAGTTTACCAGAGGGCTTTTCATCTGGAGACCAGCGTGGAATGTGCTTCAGCTTGTTGAAGAGAGATTTGGTTGTTGACTTGGTTTCAGAGCACAATTCATCCTTGAATCGTGTGAAAAGTAAATATGTCTGTTTTCTCTGTGTTACGGTGATTTGAGAATGAATGTGAGTTTGTAACTGGAGGCTTCACACTGGGAAGTTGACCTTTAGCTTGCAAAGGAGCTTTGCTATTTTGTTGGCTTGTGGGTACATCTGCAAACGCTGGCGTGCTGTGTTGTGTTTGCACATCAGAATTCATTACCTGCTGAGACCTAAGGTCCAGTATGGAAAACATAGGTTTTGAAACAATTTTTCACTAGTTTGAGAGTCAGTACACCCTTTCCTGGATTTATTTCAGTGAATTTCTGGTGAAAATTCATTATCCCATAAATGGCTATCGACTAAGAATGAACTAAAATCAGACCCTTACCTTGTACCATTCAATAAAAACTTGCTAGATGGTTTAAAAATCAAAATGTGAGAAGAAAACTATAAAGTAACAAAAAGAAAATATAGGTATTTATTGTATTTCTGTATTCTTATAGTAGCATATCTTTCTAAGCATAGCAGCAAAGTCATAAAATCAGGAAGGAAAAGACTGAGAACTTGAGTTAATGCTACCAAAAAACACAAACATATGAAGCCCCATTTGTAGATCAAAAATCCATAATAAACAAAAATTAAAGGAAAGCAACAAATGGGAAAATGTTTTCAGTAGATATTAAGTATAGTTGGCTTACTTAAACAATTCTTACAAGTTAATTTTTAGAAGATGAAAACATAAATAGGAAAGTGGACAAAGGACATAAAAGGTAATTTACAAAGGAAGAAGCAAAAAATGACCAATAAATAAATGAAGAAATATTTACCTCCGTTAGCAATCAAACAGATACAAACTAAAGCCATCCATCACATTGGCAAATTATAAAGTTGATAATAACTTGTGTTGACAAAGGTTTGAGGAATCTGAAATTTCATATACTGAAATCAGAATATAAATAGGTAAATATCTTTATGGGGTAACATGACAATATATACCTAAATCCATAAGTGATACAACTCTACTTGTAGGAAGTTACCTTAAGGAAATAATTAGAGATGTGTGGAAAGCACTCATTAGAAAAATGTTTACTGTTTTTAATGGTAGAAAATTATAAGAAAAAGACAATAGGAGATTCATTAAATAACTTATGTATGCTCATAGGTTGAAATATTATGTAGTTATATAAAACCATGTCATATAGAAAACAAACTTATAGTTACCAAGGGGAGAAGGGGGTGGGAAGGGATAAATTAGGAGTTTGAAATCTGCAGATACTAACTACTATATATAACAAGTTTCTACTGAATAGCACAGGGAATTTTATTCAATATCTTATAGTAACCTATAATGAAAAACAATATGAAAATGAATATTTGTATGTATATATATGACTGAACTATTATGCCTTACGCCAGAAATTGACACATTGTAACTGACTATACTTCAATTAAGAAAAAGTAGTGTAACAGAATATTTATTGACCTAGAAAAGCAACCACAATATGTGCTGTGCTTAAAAAAAATCAAAACAATTTATTAAACAGGAAATAGAGTAAGATAACATGTTTTTAAATACTACACGCGCACGTGCACGGACACAAACACACACACACACACACACACACACACAGATAATGAGACACAAACGAGGCAGAGTTACAAAGACAAGACTAGAAGTAAATGCTCCAAAATATTTATCTTGGGGTGATGAGATTACATGCATTTTTTCCCTTTCATTCGAGATATATTACTTTTGAAATTAGGAATTAGAAATGATGAAATTATCTATGAAAAGAGATAAATGCTATAAAAAGACACACAACTCAGTCACAGGGAAGTATTGTTCATGACCAGCTTTCAGGACAGTGGTTATATAGGCCAAGATTGCCTTTGGAGTCCCAGTGCCATTTTTGTGCATCCTTCTTTCTTTAAATCCTCACGTCCTACAAACTTCTGAGTCTTCAGAGTTTTCATTCATTCATGTATTCATTCATCCATTCAACAGACAATTGTGTTCATACCACGGGCCAGGCTCAGTCCTTGTCCTGGACTCACATTCTATATGGTAAACAATTTCCTAGTTGTTTCTTATCTGCTTTACTTATCAGTCTTGGAGCCTTTCTCTCAAGACCCTATTAAATGACTGACTAGGAAATCTTTTTAACAAGTTCTGTGTTATCTAATGAACTCATCTATAAAACAGAAACAGATTCACAGACATAGTAAACAATCTTATGGTTAATGGGGGAAAATGGGGTGGGAAGGGATAAATTGGGAGTTTGAGATTTGCAAATATTAACTACTATATGTAAAAATAGATAAAAACCAAATTTTTTCTGTATAGCACAGGAAACTATATTCAATATCTTGTAGTAACCTATAATGAAAAAGAACATGAAAAGGAATATATGTATGTATATGTATGACTGAAACGTGCTGTACACCAAAAAGTGACACATTGTAACTGAGTATACTTCAATTCAAAAAAGAACAAGTTCTGGTATTACACAGGTGATGCTAGTATGGAACTTGAACTTTAAGGAGGACCTTCAATGTCTTAACCTAAAGAGTGAGTCCTGTGAAACTTGCAGACATCTCTCTGTGGATATGCTTGCCAGATGATGCCACTCCCTCCTGCCACAGGGGTTCTAACTAGACAGCATGCTTCCAACTCTGTTCCCTCTACAAGGTCTGGGCTCCCTACGTTAGGCTCAGCCCCTTGGCCTGACACTCCATTGTCAAGGATGTGTCTGCATATTAGTAATGCAGAGCAATTCTTCTACTGTCTTTGTCCTGATCTCCCTCCATGGCTTTCCTCGTTCTTGCCACCTGCCCTGCTCTGCCTTGTGGCGTTTACATCTTCTGTTCCACCATCTGCCCTCTTGATTCTGGCTTCCACACTTGTTCTGATCCAAACATTTGCTCTTAATGTTCCTTAATACTGGCAGAAATTTTTCTAGCACTGCTATAACAAATTCCCACAAACTTAGTGGCTTAAAACAACACAAATGCATATCTTACAGTGCTGGAGGTCTGAAGCCCCAAATCGGTTTCACTGGACTCAAACCAAAGGTGCTGGTAAGGCTGCATATTTTTTTATGGAGGCTCTCAGGGAAAATGTTTCCCTGCCTTTTTCAGTTTCTAGAGGCCACTTTCATTCGTTGGCTTGTGGTCCTGTGCTACAATCTTGAAAGCCAGGAACAATGCCTCTATTTGACCGTTCTTCTGTAGTCACATCTCTCCCTGATCAGAGCCAGAAAAGGTTCTCCATGGTTAAGGGCCTGTGGGTTGAACTTTGACCCCCCAAAATATATGTCTACCTCCTAATTTCCAGAACCTGTGAATGCAAATTGGTTCTTTGAAGATATAATTAAAGATCTGGAGACAAAAGTTCATCCTGGATTATCTGGCTGGGCTCTAAATCTAATGACAAGTGTCTTTAGAAGACAAAGGCAGAGGGAAATTTGAGGCAGACAGAAGACACAAAGAGAAGGCAATGTGATTACAGGGGCAGAGGTTAGAGTAATGCAACTGAAAGTCAATGGACACCTGGAGCCACCAGAAGCTGGAAAAGGAGGAAGGGTTCTCCCCAGGGCCTCCAGAAGGAGTGTGTCCCAGTTGAAACTTTGATGTCAGACTTCTAGCCTCCATACCTGTAAGAAAATTAATTCCCGTTAAGCCACCAGTTGTGGTAATTTGTTACAGCAGCCACAGGAAACTAATACAGGCCCCATCTGATAACACAGAGCCCTCTGGGGTAGTCCAAGAGAATCTCCCCATTTCAAATTCCTGAACCTTAATCACATCAGCAAAATCCCTTTTTCCAAGTCAGGTATACTCACAGGTCCTAGGGATTATGACGTGGACACCTTTTGGGGGGCATTCTTCTGCTCACCACAGTAGGTAATTAGACTGTTCATCCCTAAAAGCATTTTTGCCCATGAACTCCACGTGGAAAGCCACCTCACGGGCTATTTGTTGTGTTTTGCTTCCATCCTTACTTAATTGTCCACTATCTGTCTCCTGGGTATTGATGTGGAATAATAGGAAGCATATAAATTGGAGTCAGGCTGACCTGTGTTGAAACCCTGGCTCTTTATTCTCTGTGTATCCTGGGCAAGTCATTCAAGCTCTATGACTTTGTTTCCTCGTCTGTAAAATGTGAGTAGTCATATGCATATCGTGGAGTCTTGTGAAGATTAAAGGACATAGCACATATAACATGCTCGCCACATAGTAGACGTTCAATGAATGTTGCGTGTTCTCTCTCTTTTTGCTATCATCCTATAATCTGTGAACCTGTGGCAATCTATAGTCTTGAAGTAGATGGTCTGGTAGAGGAGATATTTGTATAGGAGCATTCTAATTTTCCTTCAAATCCCACTGTGGATAGAGCTTTCTAATCTGATATTACATAAGGTTCCCCTGGTATCATCACATTTTATTTTGGACTGTGAGTCTACCTATACAACACTAAAGGTCCTGGTTGAAAAGGGAAAAATCCTACCAAACTGACTACTGAGAATAACACAGCTATAATAAGAAATAAACAAATACTGGTTGTGGACCTACTATGTGTTAAATGTTGTAATAGTCACTAGAGGATGAGATTGACACAATACTTATGCTCATGGAGTGGGAAGGTGGTCAAATAACTAGGTGATTCTAATATAGTGTGATTGGTGTCAAGATGAACCGAGCACAGAGGGCCTTAGGGATCACATAGCAGGGGATAAAGGCTCCCTGGAGTAAGTGCCGTCTAACGTAGGATCTGAAGGGTAAATAGAGGTTAGTTATATAGAGTCCATCTTATCCTCCACAGAAAGGAAGGGGAGAAGGATAAAAAAATGAAATCTTGTTTTAATAAATTCAACTGACAAACACTAATATCAATAAAACAATTTTGGGCATATAAACATAGCCATTCTTGTTTATTTAAAATTGTTTTAGATATAGTTGCACAACTGTGATAAGAATAAATGGTCCATTGATAGACTTCTTTTAGTTCACTTGGAGATAAAGAGGGCTTTTGTTACATTTTGTACACATGACCCCAGTGGGCAGGCTGGTGACTAGGAAACATAGAAATACTATACCAAAATGTGCTTGAATATAAAGCTCTGATTTAGAGAAGAGGGTGGAGGTGTTATGGTGTTTTGGTCATGGTGATGCTGGGTAGGTGGTGCTGCCAAATGTTTGGAAGACACAGTTTATGGCTTGTGGGAATAATAATAGAAGCAAAAATATGTCATGAATTTATTATGAGCCAGGTACTATTCTAAGCATTTTTTGTATATTAACTGAATTCTTTCAATGATCTGTGGGTAGGTAATACTATTATCTTTATTTTACAAACAGGAAAAGTGAGATACAGAGGTTAAGTAACATGGTCTAAAGTTAGTTACAACTGACAAAGCTGGGATACAAGTTAAGATAGTTTGGCTTGAAAGTCTGAGCTCTTAACCTCTATAGTTAGTATTGCCCCTTTGGGGAAAGAGAGACCTTGTAGGAATGTACAGAAATGACATATAAAAAGAGAAAACAGGAGCAAATGCCAACATGACCATATGGACATGTATCCATTAAGTGCCAAGAGATTGGCTGAATGAGTAGAGTTACTGCACCTGGGGTTGGGATGGGGCGGAGGATACTTGATCAGGAAGATTTATTTTTTAAAAGTCTTTTTTTAAATTGAAATATAATTGATTTACAGTGTTGTATTAGTTTTTGGTGTGCAGTGTAGTGGTTTAGTTATACATTTATGTATATTCTTTTTCATTATAGGTTATTACAAGCTATTGAATGTAGTTCCCCATGCTATACGGTAGGACCTTGTTTAAGAAAAAGAAGTCTTAAGTAGTGCTGATTTTTTTTAAATTTTATGAAGTATAGTTGGTTTACAATGTGTAAATTTCTGATGTACAGTGTAGTGATTCAGTTATATGTGTCTATATTCCTTTTCATGTTCTTTTTCATTATAGGTTATGTGAGATATTGAATACACTTTCCTGGGCTTAAGTAGTGTTTTGTTAAGAGAGGAATATACAGTTGACCATTGAACAACATGGGTTTGAACTATGCAGGTCCACTCATACGCAGATTTTTTTCACTAAATACAAAGACTGCAGTACTACACGGGCCACAGATCTGCAGATATGGAAAGCCAACTGTAAAATTATACTGGATTTTTGATGATGCAGAGGGTTTGTGCCCCTAACCCCTGCACTGTTCAAAGATCAATCGTATTTCATATAGTGGATCCTTCCCTTTCTTCTGGGCATCACACGTGGTTTTCTTCTTATCTCTCGGGCTGCTCCTGTTTTCTTCTGCTGGTTCTTCCTTCTCTCCCCGACTTCTTAATGCCAGAGCCCTGGACGACTTCTCACTTCTATCCACAGTCACTCCCTCAGTGTCATCATCCTGTCTTGTGGTTTTAAATACCATGTACATGCTGTTGAATCCCAAATTTATATCTGCAGTCAAAATTTATCTTCTAAACTCCAGATTTGCATGTCCAACTGCCTCTTTGTATTATCTCTTGTATATCTAATAAGAATCTGAAACTTAACAAAACCGAACTGCTGATATTTTCCTCACAGTCTGATCCTCCCATTACCTGGCCCATTTCAATTAATGGCCATTCATTCTTCCAGTTGCTTAGGCCCCAGACCTTGGCATCATCTTTGACTCTTTCCTTTTTCTCATCCCCTAGTCTCAGTCTAAAAGCCATCTTAAGTTGTTTATCCTTAAAAATAGAATTAGAATCTAACCACTTTTTAATTCCTTTTACTGCAATCACTATGACGTGCTTGGATTATTGCAATTGCCCCCCTGTTTCCCCTAGTTAAATGACTTTTTTCTATTTTTTATTGAAGTATAGTTGACATACAAGTGTACAGCAAAGTGATTCAGTTATGCATATATATATTTTATATACATTCTTTTTCATTACAGGTTACTACACGGAACTGAATATAGTTCCCTGTGCTATACTGTAGGTATACCTTGCTGTTTACCTATTTTATATATAGTAGTTTGTATCTCTAAATCTCAAGCTCCTAATTTATCCCCTCTCCCATTCCCTCATGATAACTATAAGTTTGTTTTCTATGTCTGTGACTCTGTTTCTGTTTTATAAATAAGTTCACTTTTTAGATTCCATATATAGGTGATATCATATGATATTTGTCTTTGTTTGATTTACTTCACTTAGTATGATAATCTCCAGGTCCATCCATGTTGCTGCAAATGGAATTATTCTATTATTTTTCGCGGCTGAATAGTATTCCATTGTGTATATACATGCCACAACTTCTTTATCGAGTCATCTGTCAATGGACATTTAGGTTGCTTTCATGTCTTGGCTACTGTAACAATTCCTGCCATGAATATTGGAGGGATTATAGCAGTAGTCTCTTAACTAGTCTACCTGATTCCACCCTTAACCCTCCCATCTTGAGCAGCCTGAGTGATTCTGTTAAAACGTAAGTAAGATCAAGTAATTTTTCTTATCAAAACTCACCAATGGCTCCTTTAAGCAAAAGAGAATGTACAATGGCCCATGGCCCTGACCCAGTGGTTTTTAACCATTATTACACATTTGAATCACCTGGAAAACTTTTTGAAAAATACCAGTATCTGGACACTGCCCCCAAATAAATTGAAGCCACAT
Organism: Camelus ferus; assembly: GCF_009834535.1. Lineage (NCBI taxonomy): Eukaryota > Metazoa > Chordata > Mammalia > Artiodactyla > Camelidae > Camelus > Camelus ferus. The sequence goes on along the minus strand of NC_045732.1, from coordinate 98,721,534 downwards.
CTCCACGAAGGATAGTATGTGGTGTGGTCTAGGTATCTGCAGGTTTTTTTTTTAAAGTTCCCCAGGGGATTCTGAGGCCCAGGGATTGTTGAGAATCTCTGGCCTCATTACCTCTTGATCTTACGTTCCCCTCCTCACTATCTGACTTACTCTTCCAGTCTCATTGGTCTCCTTGCTGGAAGGAGACCCACTGGTCACCCTTCTCTTGGGGTCCTTGCACTAGCTGTTTACTCTGCCCAGTGTGCCTGTCCCCAGTGCCCAGCATGGCTCACTCCCTCACCTTTTAGGTCCTCGCTCAAGTGCTGCCTTCTCAGTGAGGCCATCTCTGGTTTTCCACTGAAAAGTACATTAATATTTCCTCCTTTATTTTCATCTATAGCATGCATCATCATCTTACATAGTGTTGTTTTACTTATTTCCTTGCATACCTCCCTCAGCTAGAATATAAGCGCTGTGAGGGCAGGCATTCTGATGTTTTGCTTATTGATGCATCCTCAGTGTCTGGTGCCTACTCAATAAATAAACTGTTGAATGAATAAATTAGTTAATAAAGCAACACACAATAAAACGAGGTTAAGGCGATCAAGCAGCCAAGTCAAATGAAGAGCAGAAGAAAGTCCACAGTTAGGTAGTTAAACCTATTTGCTGAGGGCAAAAAGATACCCACAAACGAAGTCTCCATGCACAGTCACAGAACTTGAGACTCATTCTCAAGGTAGCCAGGCATTTGTAAGTTTTTCTTGTTAGTGTGGTGAAGTCTTATGGAACTTTTCTCAAGATAATGCTTTTATATGAATACCATAGAATCCATAGGATTTAAAGGAGATGACCCAGGACATATTTCACAGAACTAGAATAAATCATAATAAAATTTATATGGAACCATCAAAGACCTAGAATTGCCAAAGCATTACTGAAGAGAAAGAAAGAGGCTGGAGGAATAACTCTCCCAGACTTCAGACAATACTATAGAGCTACAGTCATCAAGACAGCATGGTACTGGTACCAAAACAGACATATAGACCAATGGAACAGAATAGAGAGCCCAGAAATGAACCCACAAGCTTTTGGTCAACTAATCTTCGACAAAGGAGGCAAGAATATACAATGGAATAAAGACAGTCTCTTCAGCAAATGGTGTTGGGAAAACTGGACAGCAGCATGTAAAACAATGAAGCTAGAACACTCCCTTACACCATATACAAAAATCAACTCAAAATGGATCAAAGACTTAAACATAAGACAAGATACAATAAACCTCCTAGAGGAAAACATAGGCAAAACATTATCTGACATACATTTCAAAATTTTTCTCCTAGAAGAAATAAAAGCAAGAATAAACAAATGGAACCTAATGAAACTTACAAGCTTCTGCACAGCAAAGGAAACCAGAAGTAAAACAAGAAGAAAACCTACGGAATGGGAGAAAATTTTTGCAAGTGAAACCGACAAAGGCTTGATCTCCAGAATATATAAGCAGCTCATACGACTCAATAAGAAAAAAATAAACAACCCAATCCAAAAATGGGCAGAAGACCTAAACAAGCAATTCTCCAAGGAAGACATACAAATGATCAAAAGGCACATGAAAAAATGCTCAATATCACTAATTATCAAAGAAATGCAAATCAAAACTACAATGAGGTATCCCCTCACACCAGTCAGAATGGCCGTCATTCAAAAATCCATAAATGACAAATGCTGGAGAGGCTGTGGAGAAAGGGGAACCCTCCTACACTGCTGGTGGGAATGCAGTTTGGTGCAGCCACTATGGAAAACAGTGTGGAGATTCCTCAAAAGACTAGGAATAGACTTACCGTATGACCCAGGAATCCCACTCCTGGGCTTGTATCCAGAAGGAACCCTACTTCAGGATGACACCTGCACCCCAATGTTCATAGCAGCACTGTTTACAATAGCCAAAACATGGAAACAGCCTAAATGTCCATCAACAGGTGACTGGATAAAGAAGTGGTGGTATATTTATACAATGGAATACTACTCAGCCATAAAAACCGACAACATAATGCCATTTGCAGCAACATGGATGCTCCTGGAGAATGTCATTCTAAGTGAAGTAAGCCAGAAAGAGAAAGAAAAATACCATATGAGATCGCTCATATGTGGAATCTAAAAAACAAAAACAAAAACAAACAAACAAACAAAAACAAAGCATAAATAAAGGACAGAAATAGACTCATAGACAGAGAATACAGACTTGTGGCTGCGAGGGGGGTGGAGGGTGGGAAGGGATAGACTGGGATTTCAAAATTGTAGAATAGATAAACAAGATTACACTGTATAGCACAGGGAAATATACACAAAATGTTATGATAACTCACAGAGAAAAAAATGTGACAATGAGTGCGTATATGTCCATGAATGACTGAAAAATTGTGCTGAACACTGGAATTTGACACAACATTGTAAAATGATTATAAATCAATAAAAAATGTTAAAAAAAATTGTAATGTAGTAAGAGTAAATGTGCCTGCATATTAAGGTATGAAATCAGGGGTTGGTAAACTTCTTTCCATAAATGACTAGATAATAAATAGTTTAGACTTTGTGGGCCGTATAGTCTGTTGAAACCACTCAACTCTGCCATTTGTAGCAGGAAAGGAGCCACAAACAATAAGTATATGAATTAACATGGCTGTCTTCCAAGAAATATTTTATTTACAAAAGCAGACAGCAGGCATAATTTACCAAATTATAAGATCTACTGATGGGTCTAATAATTATCATGATTTTGAAGTAGCAACGAGCATAAATGATATTTCGAGATAGCTACAACACCTGTAATGTGGTAGAAAAATGTGAATTTTTTATTGCTGACAAACTCACAGTTACTGCTAATATTAACTATGATTTGTACATTCATAGTTGAAGGAAAGGCTAAATTATACTTAGACGTTAGTGAAAATACATATTTAATTTTTTCCCATCCAAATTCACAGAGCTTCTTAACTCTATTAATGGACCCCAGTATAAGAACCCTGGAGCTAGGAGTCTTGTGCAACAGTCAAAACGCATCTCTTGACAATGGAATAAACAGTTCAAAATGAATGACATCCCCTTCTGAGTTGGATAACCTTGGAATAGACACCGATCCTGGTCACACATAGCTTTGACGTGGTGATATGGGGTGATGGTAAGAACTGATCTCCAAAATATCCTACAGCCATTAGTAAAGAGTGTCAGTAGCAGTTACTAAAAGGAAACAAGTCTAGAAGGAAGCAGAGGGCTGACTCCAGTTCTTTGGAGCACAGAGAAGGAATGAGCAGGTTGGGGTCTTCCAGCAATCTTAAAATTCTGAGGAAGTTGCACAAACTTCCTTATTGCATTGCCAGGATTGGAAGGCTTCAATGAGGCTGGCTCTGTTGTAAACATGCATAAGATGAAAAGGAATATTGTTAAGGGAAGCAGTGAAAGGCCCATCACCTCGGCCAGAATATGGTGGATATCTTTTCTGTGATACACACATTCCCCCAAAGTGTCCAATTTCTTAGAATTGCTTATAAAAACTCCAAATATCTTAGCAATAACTTTCAAACACCTCCATTTTCACTAATACAGCCTCATACTCAATTCTGCTTTATAGGGCATTCCAGTGTAACTGTAGCTACTGCATTGATTGGCTCAGACAATCTATGTGGATTTTTAACCAGATCCAAGTAAGAGCTTTTTCAAGACTCAGAAACCATTGTCCTTTTAAAGTGGTAGTTAAAAGAAAACGAAATAAGCCTGGTATTTTGAATTTATGGCAATAATAGAAAAATTGCTAGGTACTTTTGATGAAGGAGTTTGAAGTGAATGTAACGCTGCATATATTGACTTCATATTTCAGTGCACATCCAGATTTATTGATTAGAGAAGGACTGACTCAAGCTAAGATTGATTTGATAGAAATCACAGCCTGCTTATTTATCATGTGGAGAAAATTTACACATCTGCCTAGGCATGGGAGTATTACTTTATTGACTCTGAATTAAGACTTGGCTGAATGTCAAGTTTTCACCTGCAGCCCCTGAACCCCTTTCAAGACAATGCTTGTTTGCATTTGAGCAAGGAACTATGAAATGAATGCTTTTTGTTTGTGTTTTTTTGTTTCAATGCCCAGACGTACTTTGAAAAATCAAAATATGGCAAAATCTTGTTAATTGGTGTTTGTGGTGATACTAAGATTGCTGGCTGCATGAAGGTGCTTTTTTTCAATACTATTTGTAAAGAAAACAAATGAAGAATAATGTTAACAAGGCGAAATTTCAAGCACTTTAGAAATACTCATTTATGAAAAATATTAGTGTCCCAATTAAATATGTCAACTTATTAAGGCAGGACGTTAATCAAAGGTGGTCTCCTAAGTGACTCTACTTAGACACGCTTGGTTAGATTAGCAGTAACTTAGCTAACATATGCCAGGATTACGCTATATACTTTCACTCTTTAAAAGCTCTAGAAAATGTCTATTAAATAGTTATTGGTATATTTTCTTTCTACATTTGAGAAAGCTGAAATTCAGAGTGGTTAAGTAACTTGCCAGAGGTCCCACAGCTAATACAAGCAACTAGGACCAAAACTGACTCTTCCCAGAAAGGCATTTCCACTGGCCTGAGATAAATGGACTGGCTCCTTACGGAAGTATCAATGTGTCAGATGATACGGAGTTGGTGCTATAGAATTTGGGAGTTGAAAATGAAACTAGATATCATTTCATCAAGCTTCTTCCTTAGTAGTATACAATCATAAATATATACCTGTGCATTTTGAAAACAGACAAAATGTTTTCAAGTACATAGATTTTTTAAAAATCTGAAACTCCAGAGATGTTGGCACTATCACAATCTCCATGTTACAGATGGGAAAACTGACTCCAAGAGGCAAAGTCCTATCACAATTTATAAAATCGAATTGTCAAATAGAAACACTAATTTGCATATAAAATAGAACTCATTCCCATAAAGAACTTAACTATGAAAAAAGCTCTGATTCTTCCAGGCTCTAGAGTCTATGTTCTTAACAGCTACACTCTACTGCCCTTTGCCTGAAAGCAAAACACTTTATGTTAAAATATTATGCAGTTCAGATATTTTCTTAATTGTGAATGGACTCACCCAAATGTTTTGAATCATAGGCATTTTACCCTAAATTTGATGGGTTCTCCAATTTGGAGGGTTCTTAAGTGCACTATTCCTCCCTCCCAGTGAGGAGGAGGTAGGGGAGTCAGGGAGAGAAGAAGTAGATGGGAAATGTTTAACTGGAAATCCAATTTGTTTTGTCTTTCAGGAATTCATCACTCAGGGCACTGGTTCCTAACTACAACCTAAGTAGCATTAGATTTTGGAAGACAAGGGGTTAACCCAGTTTGGTACTGGTTATTTCCCTTCAGCACAATGACTGCATCACAAGGGAAATGGCTGTTCATAAGTGTTAAGAGACTTATTACTGTTCAAATGTCCTTTCCTTTTTTCCAAATGCCCTTTTAATACTTTTTATGCTGGCAAAGTTACATTACAAATGAAATACAGGGGAGGAATAATTCAGACTCCTCAGATGGTGGCATTTTGTAAACCTTGGAGCCACGGTACAAATCTCTCTCAAACCTCTGGAAATCCGTCTTCATAGCATAGAGTAGGTGGGAAGGGGCTTGCAAATCCTTTTCAATCTGACAGCTCAAAAACCTAACTTGTTTTCTGATTCCTCAGCCATGACAGGTTGGTGGTGGTGTATTTTTCATTTTAGAAGCTAAGGACTCTTGCTAGAAAATGGGGGTCCCAGCAGTCGGCTTTAATGCTAAGTTTGGGGCAGGAAAGACCAAGGAAAGAGCAGAATAAATTATATGTCAGGCCTCTTCTGGTGTTTTGTATGAAAAGTATTTGATGATCAGCGTTATGGTTTAGGAGTTCCTGTGCCTTTAAACACAATATTCTCTTCATAAATTCTCAACATATATCTTGTTTGCCATCATTACAAATCTATTTGCTCCACTCAGTCTACCGTTTCTTTAACCCTTCCTTTTCAAGGAAGTCTATCTCCATACAACTTGAGGTGACAAATAACCTGTCTGCCCCCAAATATTACTCCTATCCTTCCAATGAGCTTGAAATTTCTATCATAGTGTTTCACTTATTCAGTTAATTTTTCCACTTATATCTGTCTATCCATTCATCCATCCATCTATCCACCAATCTATTCAAAAAATATTTATTGTCTGCTCTGTGCTAGGCACACTGCTGGGTTCTGGAAATTGGTGATTAAATCAGACACGGTTTATGCCCTTGGTGAACAGCCTGTGGGACAGACAGACAACGAACAAGTGAAGGAATAAAGTAGTTCACTTCAAATTGCGCTAAGTGCTATGATGAGTGTGAATGCAGTGGGGAACAATGATAGAAGATATCAGGTGGGGGAGATCAATTAGTGTGCTCAGGCGTCAGTTCAACTGAGACAAGACATTCCTGTAGAGGCAACTCCATTTAAAATATAAATAGATTATGTAGCAGGGGTAATGCACTACACTCACTGGCATGGTCATGTTAACAGAGGATAGGACTCTGAGGGTGTGAGTTTCAGAACAGACAAGTTTCTTTGGGTGATGTGTGGGTCAAGGAGAGGAAAGATAAATGAACTGAATCCTTTCTATGGGCTAGGCTCTGTATCAGGTGCTATTGTTTAAAAGGTTATTCTCTTTTCATTCTAATTGCAACACTAAGAGATGGGGATCAATTCTAGCGATGGGAAAACAGGTTCTGAGAGGCTAAGCAACCTGACCAAGGCCACAGGGTTAGTTGTTGGCACAGCCTAGGAGTTGGAAGGCTGCAGTGTTACAGGGTGATTGGGTAAACTCTCAGGCTTACCAAAACAGAAACAGATGGGGAAAAAAGAAGGGGTATGGTGTGATTGACCAAAAATGAATTAAAAGATCTGGTCCTGTCTTTGAATGGCTTACAATTCAGCTGAAGAAAGATGACGACCTCTTGAGAAAGGACGGGAGAATATAATAAGCATCACTAATAGCCAGGTGCAAACTGTTCATTATTCCTGAGGAAGATAAACAAGGGGCACCAATAGGAGGAGTCAAGGTACTTTAAAAAGGTGACTGGGAGGAGGTTGTCAAAGCCATCTAAAATGGAGACTTTTGAAAAATACAGTGCTTGATTCCCTTTACTTGGATAAAGTAGTTTTCAATTTCAAGCAAGTTAGGTACAAAACAATGATTACTGAACTCTCGGGAAGGTCAACAGACACATTAAGATCACTGAGTTACAAATCACTGAAGGCTGTGTGGGTCCGGGCAACATCCCAGCTCTGGCTACTATTTCAGGTCAAAATACACAATACCAATTGTCCTCCGCGCCACTTCCTGTCACTAAAATGTGACAGTGATTAAATGCAAAATGCAAATATTACAGTATGTAAGTACAAATTTAAGACAATAATGGCCTCTTGTCAGACAATATGGAAAGGCGAAGTTGCATGGAATTTGTTATTATACTTGCAAATGCATCAATATTTACAGTGGGTTGACACAGTGCTGCATAACCCGGTACAAGGCAAGGAAAAAGATTATGGAAAGCAGGACTGGAAAGTTGTGAGCACAGAAGAACACTACCTTTTAAGGAATCACAAAGGAAGGCACAAAGAGGGAGGAATAGTTTCAAGGTCAGGGTTCCTTGGACATGTCTAAATAGCCCTCGTGCTCCCAATTGCTTTCATGAATCAAGGCAAAGGCCAAATGATCAGGTTATTGAAGTTTGCTTTTGGACTAACGTCCGCAGCTGCAATTTTAATTTCTTATTTTTCTCATGCTTTTTCGAGCTCTCATTCTTCTACCAACCCTAAGCTCCATGGGGCCAGAAACCACGTCTCTGTCTTGTTCACCACTCTATTTCTAGTATCTAACTACATCTGGCACGTAGCACATGCTCAATAAATATTTGGTATTTGAATAGTTGTTCTCATGGCTTTATTCCCCTACTGAGGAAATGCCCCAAGGCTCCCTGCACCTCTCCTTGCCTAATGATTTTCACTAAAACCTCCTTGTTCTATATTTTATTCCATCAGGACTTTCAAAAGAGAGATTAGTCATTTCAGACACAGCATCAATCTAGGTCCAACCAGAAAAAAAGACAGCCACTATGAGTGGTTAAAACAGAGGTGATACTTTGCAGGGAACTGGTTACACAGATGATGAGGTGCATAAAAGAGCAGTTTGATCTCCCAGACTAAGAGTATGTTGCAAGCAGCTCTACTGAAACGTCATTCTATCTATGCTAACATAATCGAATGGGTGGAAAGAATCTTAAACTTCATTCAACTCAAACTCATCAGAGAGAAGTCATGTCACAGATGTCAATTGCCTGCTCCAACATCTCTTCTCCTCTCTCTCTTTAGGTACCAAATGCTAAGTTTCAGTTGGATACTTTTCCACCCAGAAGAAAAGATCCTATTTTCCTGCCTTCCTTGCAGCTAGCCCAGGCCAGGAGACTAACTTTCAGGCAGTGATATGAGAGCAATGGTTTCCTGTGGGACTTCCAGGAATGCTTCTACAAGGGACTTGGCACACTTAAGAGGGGCCCTTTCCGTTTTTCTGCGTTTCCTCCTTCTTCAGGCCAACACTGAAGACATAATGGTTGGAACTCCAAGGGACCATGAGGAATCCTTGAAGGTAGAAGACAAGTGATAGGATGATGCAATGGAAGGATAGGAACCTAGGTCTGTGAGCTTTGCACTGCCTTCCTCCAAACCTCTTTCATCGGAAAGAGAAATACACCTCTATGTATGATTTAAGCCATTATTTTATTTTCTGATTTTTTTTTGCGTTCTTTCTGTTATATACAACTGAATATAATCTGAACTGATCTATATTGTATTTATTGCATCTGGGACAAATGGCCATTTAACTTTGTTTTTGTTTTTGATTTTGAAGAGGTATCTTTTTTTTTCCTTACCGGAGGTACTGGGGATTGAACCCAGAACCTCATGCATGCTAAGCTCGCACTCTACCACTGAGTTATACCCCCACCCTCGGGCCATTGAACTTTGTCTTGGATACTTCCAGTGGAGGGAATTTACTAACCCTTGAGTTGGCCTATCTATCTTGGGACAGCTATTACTCATGGGAACTTTTCTTTACAGAGTGCAAATTTATATATATGTAGAGTTCACCTGTCAGTCCTAGCATGGCTTTGGGGTCACAACTTTCTTGTCCTGTTTTCACCTGTCCTGTATTTGAAGACTCGCTCATGTTCCATTGAGTTGGTTCATCTCCAGGCTAAATGTCCCTGGCTCTTTCATTTCCTCCTCCTAAGACATGGCTTCTCCATTTCAACAAGCTTAGCGTAGCTTCCTGTGTAAGTTAGCTCAACAAACGCTTACGGAAAAGGCTCCAGGCTATCAGATTCAGCTGTGTTGCCTGCAGCCCTATTTATTTAATAGGTACAATTGAATTAAAGAAAAGATACTTTTTACTTGCTCTATGCCAAATTAACATCCTTCAGTTTACATAATGGCCCTCGCTATTTTGGGTGGGCTAAAACCTGGGTTAAAACAAACACGATCATTTAATCCTCTACTATATTATCATCAATGTGTGCAGCAAGAGACTTAAAGTTTTAATTCATTATTAACCACACTGTACACAAACCAGCTTCTCCTTTTACATAGTAAGAGGCAACATTCTCAGAGTCATTAGCTGTTGCTTAATCTGCTTAAACAAAGCTCCCCTCCTGAACGTTTTCTGTGGGGGTAGCCCATCCAGACGGTCGGCCTCTCATCTCCTGACTGCCTGCTTAGCACCTGTCAATCACTTCTAATGGAAACATAATCTAGTTGTCTATTGAGAAACCATTTTCCATATGCATTACAATGACTTTCCAGTCTTTCCAAATGTGTGTCTATAAGTTAGGATTCTCCCCAACTGCTCCACTAGAACAACACTAGCCAAAGTCACTGACCCCTACCTGTCAAAGTCAGTAAACTAATCCGTTTCCTCTTGGTTGACACCTCTGTGGTATTTGACACTGACGACTACTCTGTTTACAAAATGCCTTCCTCCCTCGGTTACTGACAACCCACCCCTACTGGTTCTTCTTCTCTGTGGTCGTTGCTCAGTCTCCCCTGTTGGGTCCTCTTCATCTAATCACCTGTTAATTGTTGCTATTCTTCAGAACCCTGACCACAACCCTGTGCACTCCTCACTGTACCTTTCCCCTGGGCCACCCCATCCATTTCCGCAGTATCAGCAACGTCTGATGACTTCTGTGTCTGTATCTCCAGCTCTGACCTCTCTATTTTAAGCTCCAAACCAATATTTTCAGCTGACACAGGGGCAGCGTTACCTTGGTGACTCATAGGCACCATAAACCATATATCCTCCAAAGTCATCCCCTTCCCCTCCAACTCAGATACTCAAGCCAAAAAAATCTGAGAACCGGGCACTTTCTCACCTTTCTGCAGCAATTCCTTTCAACAGCCACATCATGTAAGTGTCATCCCCACTTAGGTACGTGAAAACCCAGGCTCAGGATGGCTGAGTAGTGTGCCCACAAATCCCTCAGCAACTACATTGCAGATTCTAATGCATTTCAGGCGGACTCTGGAGCTGAAACTCTTAACTATGTTAAATTCCCCTTGCGAGAGTATTGAATTATCATACATTTTGTCTTCATCTCGAAAATCAGAGAGCAAGACCCTGGAGGAAGGGAATACTCAAGAGGAAAGGGTTGTTGAGGCTATGGGGCTTAAAGGGAAGGTGCAGCCGCCCAGCAGCCTGGGAGAAGCACCAGCTCAAGGAGGGCAGGGAGCAAAAGGCAGCAGAGGCAACGAGGGCACAGAGGCAGGGCAGGAGGGGCCTCAGGCCAAAGGTATCTTCTTTAGGGTCCTGTGGTGGGACAGCGGACCTCACTGAGCAGTCCTGCCTGTAGGGAAGCGGCTTCCAGGTGGGAAAGGGAAAAGCTTTTGGTAGTCCAAACTATGAATCCCATATAACCTGTACTGAAATGAAAAGGGCCTATTGACTGATCCATGCCACTGGTAAACAGGCTGAAGAGCTACAGAATATAATAAATTGCGGTTATATTCCACATATGTGTGATATCATATGGTATTTTTCCTTCTCTTTCTGGCTTACTTCACTTAGAATGATAATCTCCAGGTCCATCCATGCTGCTGCAATTAAAACAAAACAAAACACACACACAAAAAAACAAAACAAAACAAAACAAACAAACAAACAAAAAAAAACAAGGAACACACACACACACACACACACACAGTCAATGAATTTGGAACAGAACCAAAAAGGTACAGTTTTCATCGAAAGCACAGCCTTGAAAATGATAAGCAAATTGAGAGAGTAAAATAATTATTCTTAAAATATTTTTTAAAACTCAGTTTGGTTAAGCATCTTTCTACTGCTGTCACTTTCATCCTCTCCTCCCCAAATGTCTTCAACCATTTTTTTTTACTTCAGATTTTAAACTAAGCATTCCTTTTAGGAATAAATTCATATCTAGTAAATGAAAGACATTGGGACAGTAAATTTCTTTAATCTCAACATTCTATCGGTATCTGTTACTTGACCAAATTGATGTATTCCAACAATGTTGACTAAGACAAATTCTATTTTATGTTGCCTCACGTTAGAACCCTGAAGATGTGTTCCCATGTGTACCAGCCCCTTTGCCAAATAGAATGTTTTACAAATACTGAGACAGGTGCCAAGAAGACATTTCTGAGATGGCCTTGAAGCCATGATTATTTGGGGGGGAGTTGTTTTGTTTGTGGTCTCTCTTCTGCCGTAAATCCACTGTTCCTTTTAGTCTTCTCAGGAAATGGATTTATCCCAAGCCTGGGTGATTTCTTGCATGTACATCTTCACTCTTTCCATGGAGCAAAACAGCATCTAAAACCTTCAGTGATGCTGTCTCACCACTAAGTACTACGTTTTAACACAAGGTACTCCAAATTTTCCAGCATGAAAATTCCTTAGAGACTTCAAAAAGTAAATTAAATCAACTTCTTTATCAATTATATAAATTAGAAATTTAAAAAAGGAATTTTAGTTAAAGCTCAGGTTTCCATCACCTCCTTAACAACATTGCCAAAATGCTTGCATATGGCTGATGGTTTAATTTATAAACTAGTTAGAAAAAACGCCAAATACTTAACTTTTAATAGCTACTGATTTTTTTTTTTTTGAGGCAACCAAGGCCATGTGGTCTTTATAAACTGATAAAAGGCAGGACTGAGAATTTCATGTATTTCAGTTTCTAAATGTCATATTTGTTATCGTTAGACAAGCTACATAACCTCTGAGTTGTTATGTTTAAAATAATAATTTATCATTGCCCTATTGCCTTATAGTATTATGTGAACTTATGAATTAATGATTAGAAAATGCTTTGAGATTCATGGGTGAATCTAGCTTTTTTAAGGTGTCTCACTGGCATTCAATGATATCACCAGTTTTATGAACTCTGAATTTTCATATCCTTTCTCTGAATAATTTTGTCTCTTTCTCGTGTTTTTATAAGAATTTAAGACCTGCCAGATTGGGTCATATCAGTATTCCCTATAGCCTAAGACTCTACCTTCAACTGTGGCAGTAAGAGATATTTCGTGGGAAGATGCATGTTTCTTTTTCATGACATTAACCTTCACAGTTTTGGGACAATCCCTAATAATCTTAACTATTCCCCAATTCATTAAGGATCTGTCTTACCTAAATTTACCTTACCTTTGTTATTAAGTATTTTTCACTTGGACTACTATGCTTTTCCATGTGTGCTGATAAACAACTGGTTTGACTAATCTTAACCCGCTGAATTGCCTGATTTATTGACAGAATATGTTGGATGTTTTGGTATTTTATAGATACAGCCCAAGGTGCACACCACATAAGCAAACTGAATAGCGAAAATCCTTGTTGACAGTTAGGCCCGAGGGCACTGTCAGGCTCCCCCACACTCAACAAGATCCCTTTTCAAGGAAACCAAAGGGCATGACAAGACCAACTGTCAGATCAGGTCAGCATCAAACATCAGTAACTACGGAAGAATGGAGGGACTGGTGGCCGACCTGGGTCAGGAGCTAAGTACCAGGTGGTATCAGGCATATATGTGGGTATAAGTGACTTCTGACCTTCTTGTCACATATGAACTGGTTGGTCATTGATTTCAAGATAGTAGTTAAGATAGGAAACTCCTGTGGCCTAGGTCGTGGGCTTCCAGATGATTCAGTTACTGACAAAAAAAAAAAAATCACTTATTTAAACTGGGGGAAGAGAGAAGGAGGGGACATTTGTAGAAGTGTAGAATCCCAAACCAGCAAGGAAATGAGCCTGCTCAATCATTACTGACCAGATTTCACCTGGAATATTAGGTGCCTTTTGGACACCATCCTTTATATAAGGTAGAATCAGAATGAAGTCCTTTCAGAAAAGGATTGCTAGTGAGATGAGGCGACTCCAAGCCATGACATAAGGAACTCAGGAAGCTTAATTAGGAGTGAAAAAAATATTTAGGGAGGACCGCTCTATCCATGAGGGATTAAATTTGTTGTGTGTGTAGCTTCTTCTGACAAATCTAGGAACAGATTACAGCTAGATGTAAGGACAAATTTTTCTATCAGTTGCAGCTGCTCTAAGAAGAAAGGGCAGCCTTGATGGTGTTTCCTACTATTCTAAGTCTTCAGGTACACAGATGTGGGGTGAACAGTGGGTAGGAAAAGGAGGTAGGGATTCTGGAAGTGCGTGAATGCTTGGACCCAGTCAGTTGTTGGTGGAGTCTTGGATCTATAGCACTAGTTAGTGAAGGTTAAAAAAAAGAAAACCTGAAAGTACTGATATAGGTTTCCAATTTTTTATTTTTTTTAACCAATTGAGGCCTGATAAAATTTAAGGGATAACACTTTTTGGCAGTAGATAACACTTCTATTCTCTTTCTGAGTCTGAAACCCATTAGAAATTGGAGCCAGGCTGCTTGCATCTGAATATAGACTTGTGCCACTTACTAGCTGAATAACCTTAACTCTTAAACTTTGTGGGTGTCAGTTTCCTCATCTGTGAAATGCGACAATAATACCTCAAGTGTAAAGCATGTGAACAGTGCCGTGTTTATCAAAAGTGTTCTGTAAGTGTTAGCTATCCGCTCTTAATGGAGGTATAGATACAGGAGTTAATTAGAAGATAAAAATACCACCGCTAGCACTGATAAAGCAGAAATGGAGATTGTGGCTTTAGCTCTGCAGCCCATTGAGTGTGCTAATACTTCAACCCTGCTCCACTTATCCACCCGGCCATCGTGCCAGGTGCACAACTGTTTGGCACTGAATGTGAATATCTATGGACAAGATGGCTCCAGAAAGTGAGAAACTCAGGAGGAGCCAAGTTGAAGATGCTAGGTTCCTTCTTTCAAGCTTATTAAATCAAACTCACTCCTCCCAGGGAGAAAAGTAAATGAGGGTTGAGAGAAGGAGGAGTATTATTTTAGTGGAGCTTTCTCCCTGTGGAGATCCAAGACAAGAAATGAAAGTTCACCTTCTAATGAGGACACTTAGGAAAAAAAACCCTACCATTTTGAACATCATCACTTTACACCTCAAAAATAGAATGAAGCAAAGTCCTTTAATAAATTTAGCTTTCTGCCACATTGCTCTTATCTTTCACAGACCTACAAAATTTCGTTAGGATTTGGCACTAGTCCCTGGACTAGCCTTTGGGAACCACTAAACTAGATGAGTTTTAAGATCCTTCTAACCATGAGATGTTATAATTCTATGATAGAATTTCATTTGTACCTGGTCTGCAGAAGAGAACTGAGGGACTGAACCTGGGTCAAGGGACAGGCAGAGCCTGAAAATGTGTTTGTGAAAGGGTTGGCAGTTAGACCCAGAGCAGGCTATTTTTTTCTCCTTGGAATTCTTAATCATATTTCCCTATTGTCAATATGAAGAAGAATTGATCTAAAAAGGCCAGAGGGTTGTTGTGAGGAAAACTTGATGTTGAACCTCTGTGCCCAGTCTTGGGCTTTGGGATTTCCATTGCGAGAATGTGCACCGTGATAGTTGGAAGAAAAGACAGATATGTCACAGTAATAACATTTCAAATGTGTTTATTTCTTTGTCTTAATATTTTATTACCAGCTTGTTATTCTCCTCATCCCACCTGTGGTCCCGCTCCCCCTCTTGTGAACAGATGAAGCTACGTTGCACCAAATTGAAATAGAAAACTACATAACCAATGTGATTTATTGTTAATGTGAAATTCTACCCTAACCTAAAGTCAGGGAGCAGGAATCCCAAGCTATTTAAAAATTCACATTGCAAGACAGACGATCAGATGCCCCCAAACCACGACATCTTGTAGTCTATTAATCGTATATTGACAGAGCCCTTTGGTTGCATTTGTATTTCCAAATAAATACAAACATATGTCACCATTTTTTTTTATTGATTTTGGACTTTCCTAGGAAGGAAATGCTGTTAAATTATAATAAATGGTGTCAACTAAAACAAATAGTGCAAAACCCATTAAGAAGGCATTTGTTGCAGAACTTGTTTTGATTTGTTGGCATCAGTTGAAATCATGTCAAAATAATGTCTTTGGAAACCAAATAAAAATTTGTTTGCAAATTTGTCTGCAGCAAGCATTTCTAGAGCATAAAAATCCTTAAGAATCAATATGGTTTTATTCAGCATGCAAATGTACCGAAAAGCATTATGGCAAAAATTCCATTGCTGAATTATATGATAGTGCTAGTGAATTAATAAATAATAATAGATGATAAATAATATAGTGGCTGAATTAGATAATACATTTATGAAGAAGTAGAGGGAGAAAAAGATTAAGGGGGATAGTCTTGGGAGAAGATCAATTTTCAGATAGGCTAAACTAACATTTTATATTCAGAAAATTAATGGAGTTTAGTCCGGTAACTCACCAAGTCCAGTTAAACTAAATTTCACTGCAGCCTTAAAAAAAAAAAGGAGATGCAAAATGTCTAGTTCTGAAGTGATAACCATTCGAGTTCTAATATTAGTCAGCCTGCATCTATAATTTGCATAACTGTGTTTGCCTTCTAGGTAATTAGGAATTTAATTGTTATCAGAATAAAATTTGAGTCTTATTTCCAAATGATGTCAGTGCAATGTATCCCAGTGTGCAGTTTTGAGAGTCACTGTAATCAGGCAAATGAGAGGGCTGTGGTTATAGTCGGGCTTCAATATAACATCAAAAAGAGTTTGTCTTCAGTATAGCCCAAGTCCTCCTCTGTGACTATCCGCTTTCTCCTTTTGATGCCTTCAGGGCGCACTTTGCAGAAAACTCCCCACCTGTGCTGTTTCAGCTGCGTCAGCACTTCTTGGCCATCTATGTTTCCTCTTCCCACTGAAACAGATCTATCCTACTTTCTACCCTGGTTTTAATCTCATTCCTGGTTTGTTTAAAGGAGCTAATTTGATCAACTAGTTAATGTCTTTGTCTCTTATCTCTTTCTCTCAGGTAGTTTATTTTTGCAAAGTTAAACACACACACACACACACACACACACACACAGCCAAAAAAAAAAAAATCCAAGCTGAATTTCAACCACCAACTACTATCACTGTAGTATTTATGAAAATGAAAGAAAGGACACTTTAATGCCCCTCTCCCCCTACAATGAAAGAAAGGATAGATCACAGAATAAAGGACAGTCCTTTTAATTACATACATTTGGCTTTATGACAAACTCTCATTACACTGATCTTATTTTTCTAATTTTGTAAAAAAAAAAGAAAAATCAGGAAGACTTCAGCACAGCCCAGCACTATTTTGTAAACTAGTGTTGGAAAACTGGCATTTTAAACAGAGCACTGCTGTGGTGTTCAGAAGGGAGGGCCATGGTTCCTATTCCTGACTTTCATGATGGCCTGAAGCGTGGTTATTGAACAAAGTAGGAAGGGGCTATGGGGCTCGTCTTAGGGAAAGGACAGTAACGGCAGGCTCGGGTGACACAGAAAGAGAGCGTGGAGCACAGGAAAGACAATAAGGCCTGATCGGAGGGGAAGGGTGGTGGAGGGGGTCACAGGGGCTCTACAAACCCAGCTGCTCTGGGGGAAATGCCTATAGGTTCTTTTCCTGGTGCTCACAGCCTCTGACATGAACGGTGGGAACCGTGGGGCTTTGTCTAGCCAGGCTGGCCTTTTGCTGTCCACCTCCCCCTGTGCAGTCGGCTGCCTGATCACAGTGATTGGAGACTGCAATTCCCCTTCCTCTGAAAGTCACCACTGATATTACCCCATTCCAGGTTGGAAAGACAGCATTTTAAAATTGATTTGAGTTTTGCAAAGTGTTCTGTAAGCAAAGTCTTTTAGAATCAAGGAGAGTGAAGTTGCTAAATTATGCATGTTATATGTACCTCGTATATTTGTGCGTGTGTGTTTTCCAACTTCCAATACAGATCAGATCAGTTTCTTTTTTTTTATTCCTTTGCAAAAAAGGGACCAAAAGAGCTAAATCAAAGCTTGAAAGAAGTGCTGTCAGGGTTCAGGCTTTGAGGGTTTTTAGAAGCATTGCGAGGAAAAATCCAACAGAACAATGCCCTGTTGTTAGTTGTGAGTGAAACCCAGAGACCATCAGAGGGAGTACTTCAGCTGCTGTGAAAAGGCTCAGAGGGAGACAGATAATAAATGTACAACAAACAATCCAATGTCAGAAATGATCACTATTGCAAAGTAAGACCGAAAGCCTATTTTTTTTTAAGCAATTTCTACAGAAGAAGTCCCAACTCTGGCTATGGCTGATATTAGCTGGATAATTCTCTGAGTCTGGCTAATGTGGAATCTTGCAAGGACAAAGAAGATTTGCTCACTCACCGGTAAGAGAGGTACTGGTCATGCATGCTTAAATGTGCTAATAGTTCTGGTCTTGAGTGGTATGGATTTCATGAAGACGATGTTATGCATTCGTAATTGTTCACCTATGATTGGACATTAGCCTTGCCTTTCTGATGACTATGAAGATTTGTTTGCCAGCAGTGACATTAGCTGAAACCTGGGTCTTTAAATGCTCAGTTCCTCTCACATTCCCATTCCCCTTGCCTTGGCCTTCCATAGTGCCTTGGTACTCATTTGCAGCCCAGACCACTCCCTATACTAATCCTAAATCAATTTTTTTAAATGACAGAAAATATACCACCACCAACCTCAGACCTCTTTAACGGAGCTTGAAACACTGAGCCAGGAGTGAGCTTTATGCGTTCATTCCACCCCCCATTTGCAATGCTCCTCATCCCTCTTTCTAGGTGATGTTTGCTTTCATCTCCCACTCTACAGTTTATCCAGTAATTCTGCTTTGTCTCCCTCTAGGGCTGTGTCCCCCTCCTGAACCTTGCCTACCTCCCGCCAATCATCTCTCTCTAGACTCCACCCCAGCCCACTCCTTGATATTCTACCAACTGGCAAGATATGGACTAGTCATAATGTTGACAGACACTGTGCTTGACTTCTGGGTTGGAACTTTTCTAGAATATCTTATTGCTGGGTTGGATCTCCTCCTTCTGACCATTGTTTGAAGCTGTGGACATGGCTCAGAAAATTCCAACTGTCCTGGCTGAGGCCAGTCTGTACATTGCTGGTCAGGTTTCTTCAGCACCTATCTTAGTTAATGGGTATTTGTTTTGGTCCAGTTTCCTCTCCCATCATATTCTGTGGCTGAATCCATCTCTGACTTGTCTTTGTAGATGATGTGATGGTACTGCAAACAACTCTATCCCCAAAATCTCCATCAGTGATAACCTGAAATCTATTGCTAGTACAGATTCAGCTCTTTGAGTTAGAGGATTGTGTGTATAGCAGATACCTGTGAAAATGCATATATTCCAGATGTCTTAGTAAGGGCAGGCTAGGCTAGTTTGTGGTAATGAGTAAAACCAAATATGTAATGTCTCAACACAATGGTTTATTACTTGCTTGCACTCTGTGAGAGTTTTCAGGCCCCAAAATGGTTCTCCTCCCCACAGTCATTTAGAGATTTGAATTTTCCCCATCTTCTGGCCTCTCAATCCCCGAAAGCATCATTGGCATCTACACCCAGCTGGTGGAAGAGAAGAGTGAGCCTGAAGAGTCACACCCACTTCTTAAAAGCTTTGGCCTGGAGGTGGTGCCTACAAGTGATCCTCACATGTCATTGGTCAGATTCAATCACATGGTCACATCTAATTGTAAGGGAGGCTGGGGAATGTAGTCTAGTGATGTTACCAGGGAAAAATGGGAGAATAGATTTTGGAGGACAGCTAACAGTCCCTGCTATACCAAATAGGATAACACTAATTCACTTTCAGCCTTTGAGACCTTAACCCAGTTTTGTTCATTAAATTGCTAATGCTTTAGGAGGCAGATTACAAAAAAATAGGATATAGGCTAGATTAGGGGAGCAAAATAGGGAGGAGCAGGGGAATATGTTGCCAATACACGGGTCAGTGATGGGAAAAATCAGGTTTCTCTGAGGTGACAAATTTGGGGGGACAGGACTCTTAGAAAGCCAGGGGTCAATATGAGGGCACTGGAAATATGAGAGACAAAGGGACAGAAACAATGATGAAAAGAATGTCTCAGTTTTGTTTCAGGTTAAACCTGGCTCTAATATCTATATTCAAAATGCTTGCCAAATGAGGGTCTTCAAAATGTGAATCATTCGGTTTTCTGCCTATTTCTGCCAGTCATCTGTCTTTGTCAAGGTGTGGGAGCAAAACACTTTCAAAGCCCTGGTTCTCAGTGTGCTCAACTAGGCTCCTGCTTCTCCTAAGATTTTTCCACTTAGCTCCAAACCAGAAGAATTAAAATCCCATCAATTTCATCAGTCTCTGGCCTTTGCTCCGGTCACAATGAAGCAATAGCTTTCTTACAGCTATCCATCTGGTGTCAGGCTGCCCACCGGGAGCCTTATTATGTATGAGGCAAAATCTTTTCATTTGGGTTTTGTTTCCTGTCGGACTGGTCACTTTATACAAATGAGGACTGATGTCTCGTTCATTTGCATCCTCCCTCCCTCCACAGCCCCACAGACTGCGAAATACTGATCCATGCTAGTGACCTACCGACACATCTTTAACCGCCTGGGTTGGAGCATGAGTTGATTCAGCAGGAAACAGAGAGGTGAGTGGAAGGGTGGAGGTGGCCAAGCGATGAGCCTCAGCTGTTGTCTGCAGAGCTGTTAACGGGGCTGAATCTGTTTTGTGTTCAGCTTGAAAGCACTTTGCAAAGGCAGACAGGAGGCAAAGGTCTGGAGATGCAGAGGCAGAGAAATCATAGCTTTTGCTTCTTAGCTTGTGTCCTGGATGTGTTCACTAGATGACAAAGTCTCATTGAGGGTGGATAGCGAACGGTACTCATCCAACCTGGATGAATAGATTTGTAAGGGTTTTAAGGCCTTGTGAGTGGTAGATGGTTATCCATGCCATGTGAGGTGAGGAGTGCCCTAAATATGCTTTTCTTGCAAAAACTTCAACCCCATCATTAAGGATCATCCTTTAAGAGCTTTCTGAAGCAATTTTAATAAACTAAGTTTATTTAATAAACACTTATGAGCACTTACTATATGCTAATGGCCTTATAGATATTAACTCTAGAGAGTTGTTCCTTTTAACAACCCTATGAGGTGGGTACTAACTCTAGTATCCCCATTTTAGAGATGAGGAAACAGAGAGAGAGAGAGGGAGACAAAGAGGCCCAAGAACACACAGCTAGTGAATGGCAGACCCAGGATTGCAAATCCAGCTCCTACTCTCCCTAAACATGCATCATTCAAAGAAGGGGGCTTCCGCCTGTTTCTTCTAGTTTGTACGCATTTCATTCCAGTGATTGGCACTTTCAGACTCATTTCTTGTTTTCATCCTATTTTATGTTACGGTATGTTATTTTATGTATTTTGTTTTACATACTCAGAAGTGGACTCCCATTCACCCAGGGAAAAAAGAATGACTTGGGCTGATGGGAAAGCCGTGGGTGACCATCTTAAAACCAACTCCGTGCTCTGTATTCAGAGCTTGCTTTCCCGGGACAGCTCCAGGAGGCTGCCCCGACAGGATTACTTCCTCTTCCCTGGATACTTTGGTACTGGATGCTGCTCTCTGATCACTCAAAGCTCCCGTTAGCTTTTCCCCATCCTGCTTCTTCCTCACACTGTACTTTATAGGTGACCGTCTTCTCCGTTGGCATCACGTGGCAAAGGATCACTGCTGTTTCTCCAGAATGTTTTCACCTGATGTCACACAACCCATTATTTGCAGTCTACAACTGACTCTTTTACATGCCTGCCTATGGTTTTTCCAAACTTCAATTTTTTCTATTAGACTTACATTTCACTAAATATTCCTGAGGAATATCTGATGGAAAAGGGGAGTGGTGAGGATTTTGGTGAATATTACTCCACTGATCCTTGTCCCTGGAACATTTTCCCCAGCTAGATACTATAACAAGTCAATCTTCAGAAATCTAAGTACCTACTGTGACAGGATGCTACGTAAGCCACCACATGCCCCAGGCAGTCTGAGCTGACCTCGCTGGACTCTTTCATTCTCTGCTCCACGAGAAAGAAAAGGTATCTTGACTGACAAACAGACTTTTCGTTGCCTATGCATAATTGGGAATTTAGCTCCCTCATCTTGGCATGAAGCTCATTGTCTTCATAATTAATGCTAAAAAGAACAGAATCAGAAGAACACGGGAAGAAGAGGCTGAGTCTCCAGAGAGAGCCTTAGAAGTGGACTTGGTGCATTTTCCCCCCTACACCAGTAATCCCCCAAGGCCACACATGTGAATACAAATGCCCTTCTCCGGCCTTCCAGTTCAGTTTCACCGTAAGACAATTGACCTATTGCCGCCGGGAGGAGCAAAGCCTTGAACAAAGCAGCTGCCGAAAGGACTTTGTCAAGCTGGAAATGAATTATTAATATGGCTCCGAAAGGGAACGGCATCGAAAAGCAGGTTCTTTATTATTTACATTAATGAGCTGGAAGGCGATGCAGTGAACAAAAATCCCAAGTTTGGAGAATGCTACGGCGAATGAAGATACAATGCAATCCAACAAATGTAAATTCAGACTAATATGTCTCTGAACAAAGAGCCCAAAGAGGGGAGAGTTTTGGAGAAGGAAAGAGCAGGGTGTCAAGTCATTACTGAAATTCCCTACAGTCGGTTCATTTGAGAAGGAAGTTCAGACCTAGGAAGGAAGAAAAAGGCCTGATTGCCTGCTGGCCAGACACAATACAATGCACCTATCAAAGGAGGCCACGTTCTCTCTCTGAGAGATGTGTGCCCAGTTCAGTATGCCATTCGCCTCTTATCTGGGTTGAACGGAAAGTCATTCTAATACAATATCATATTCTGCCCCCCAGAGAGATTCCCAGTCTTCACCGCTTGTTTGGCAGAAGCGTGTGCACGCGCGCGCGCACGTGCGGGCTTTCTGTGTACTTCCCCTAACACTAGACGCTTTCCTTTTGCTGCAGAGAGAGCCCTCTTTCGCACCAATAACCCCCTTCCCTTTATCAGACATGGTCTTCTGTGTAACCCTCTCTGCCTTCGCCCCAGCCCTAGTCTAACCATTTCTCCCTGTGAGCCCCAGTGTGGCCATGCCAGGAGTGATCCCGGCCTCCACGGGCCGCACCCCAATCTCCTGAGATGGAGATGCGAGAGACGGGGCAACATTTTGCCCCATTCAATTAGACCCTCCCCCAACTGACATTTCTAGTTTGTTTGAATTGTACTTTTGTCCCATATTACATCTCTCAGTTTATGGACATTTGGCTACTTGGCTTCCTTCGAATTTCTGCTTTTTACAGAGCTCCCAGCTTGTGTCTTATTCTGCTTCCAGCATCTGTGGCCTCTTGGTTATGGTTTGTTTTATCAGGCTTCTGGCCCACTACTTGCCCTCACCTTCCCTGTTCCCTTTTGCCCTGACTCTAGCTTGTGAGGTCTGCTTGACCCTGACCCATTGTGGGCTGTGACTTCTAGAACCTGCCTAATTGCTACGGAAATGCCTTCCTTTGCCGGCCTGCCTTCTCTCCTATGCAGTACTTGGACTTGCTGTAATTGAAACTTGGAAGGGATGCCATGAGGGGTACTTCTGTTGTACAACTCTGTACTCTCTTTTTCTAACACAGCTTTGGGTCAATTTGAGGAGAGAGGAGGATGGTTACGGGGTGTGTGTGCACCCGTGTGTGTGTGTACATGTACACATACACAGACACACAGGGGCCCACTGGGAAGTTACTTCAATCCCCTTCTGTTAAAAATCTATCTCAGTGAGGCAGGACATTTTAAAATGATCTTAAACATTGTCAATAATATTGGTTCACAGTGCTAGACCTGGGCTGTGGCTACCTTGAATCTTAAGTCAGGAAGGACTTTAGCAAAATTTGGGGAAGAGGTTTGAGCTGATCTGGCTGCTTTTATTAGTGGAGCATAATGTAATACATATGCATATTTTTGAAGTAGCAACAGTTATGACTGATCATCAATGATCTGTGGCATTTTACAGTTTAAAATTGTTTTAAAATATATTTTTCTCTTTAATATTATTATGTTGAACCATATGAAATTTGCCGATATTTGAACATTTGAACCTTCAAAAATGAAGTGGCAGTTTCACACAATTCATGCTCATAATTTACAGATGAGGAAATGGAGGCTTAACAAGATGAAGTGGCTTCTCCCCAATGTTCACAGCAGCACTATTTACAATAGCCAAGACATGGAAGCAACCTAAATGTCCACCGACAGATGAGTGGATAAAGAAGCTATGGTATATTTATACAATGGAATACTACTCAGCCATTAAAAAGAATAAAATAATGCCATTTGCAGCAACATGGATGGACCTGGAGATCATCATTCTAAGTGAAGTAAGCCAGAAAGGAAAGAAAATACCACGTATCACTTATATGTGGAATCTAAAAAAAAAAAAAATAATCCATGAATGGACTTATTCACAAAACAGAAACAGGCTCACAGACATAGAAAACAAACTTATGGTTACCAGGGGGGAAAGGGGAGTGAGAAGGGGTAAACTGGGAGTTCCAGATTTACAGATCCTAACTTTTATATATAAAGTAGATAAACAACAAGTTTCTATTGTATAGCACAGGGAACTATATTCAATATCCTATAGTAAACTATAATCAAAAAGAATATGACAAGGAATATATATATATATGTAACTGAATCACTGTGCTGTACACCAGAAATTGACACAACACTGTAAACTGACTATACTTCAATAAGAAAAAGAAAAAAAGATGAAGTGGCTTCTCCAAGGTCACTAATTTACACACTAAGTAGTAGAGCTGGGATCCAAATTCCCTGGTCTCACTCTCATTTGCTTCATTGCATCCTACCTTTGTTTCAAGTTCAAGATTCTCTGAAAAAGCACAGGCTACATGTTCCAGAGCTCAAGTATTAGTTTTTATCTATAGCGTCCCAGTGGAATTAATGATTTTGAAATGCCCCTGAACATTTAAAGAACAGACTCAGAAACCTCAAACTGACAAAAAAAAAAAAAAAGGATGAATCTTCACACAAACAGTAATGCCCCACCTGTGTGTCCTCTGCTTTGGAATATGACAGTATCTGAAGATCTGTCTTATTCTTGTTTCTCCCTTGCTCACTACTTTTTATTTCACTTTGGGATCTCTTTTTTTTTGTTGCTCATTTTCTATAATAACAATTCTGTAATAATAATTCCCCATCCCTCCTGTGCCCCAAATCCTTGAGCTTCCTTCTCTCTTTAGGGGTCTTTTTCTTGGCCAAGATCTGATTGTACCACTGGTCTCAATTCAATTCATCTCACCAAATAACGTCATGGAACAGGAGAACTGGAGTGTGGAATCAGACATCCCAGCAGGGGTTACAGCCACTTGCTCTCTGAGAGCTTCCTGTTTTCTCACAGGAAGAGTTGCAGGAAGAGGCTGGCGGGCGCCCCGCCCTGCACTGCTGCTAATGCTGTCCCAGGGGAACCGCCTTCAGACCTGAACAGCCTCCTCTCTCTGCTGGACCACAATATTATCTTCAAGTGGTGCTTCACTTAATTAAGTCAAACTGGCGAGCACCGTGCATATTAATGAGCACCCTAATGAGCATTAATTTTTGATGTTCTTCGTTAACAAGCATTATAAACTACGACAAATTTTGGTTTGACTTTGTGCCAAAATGAGGATGAGTGGTTGTTTAAAGCTGTAAATCCCAAAGCTTCCTCTGGGACATGGAGGGCTGCTTATTAATACTTCTGGAGCTCCCAATGTCAAATAAGACAAATAAATGGCCCTGTATGATTCCCACAGCCCCTTCCCCCACCTGCCTTCATCACACCTTTCTTTTCTAAGCAGACTCCTTAAAGCGTGCACACACACACACACACACACGCACGCACACACACTTACTGAAAACCACTTTTCACTTTAGACTGTTGGAAAAATGCTCACATCTTGGGAGTTACTAGACCTAGTAATTGCCTGCAAATTTCAGATAATGAAACTTCCAGCTTCAAAACACAAACGCTTGGCAGGGATAAATAGATGGATGGAGAGATGTTTCTTTTAATTGAGAACTGGAAACTGCATTAGATTTTTTTTTTAAAGAAGCCATGTTTTGTTCTACTGCTGATTGTTGAATATGTGCAAGCAATGATGTGTTTAAGGCACACGTCAGACTCAGAAAGAAGAATAGACATGATGGGGGGCAGGAAAAGATCTTTTGGCTCCAAAACTTCCTCCCCGTGGACCTGCCAAAGTGTCCAAATCCCTGTCATTAGATTGCCTC
Source organism: Camelus ferus (assembly GCF_009834535.1). Taxonomy (NCBI): domain Eukaryota; kingdom Metazoa; phylum Chordata; class Mammalia; order Artiodactyla; family Camelidae; genus Camelus; species Camelus ferus. The sequence continues at coordinate 98,695,737 of NC_045732.1, read as the reverse complement.
TTTAGGGGTTTTCTCTTTTAATGGAGCTAATGCTTTATATTACCTGGGAGGGGCAACCCATTAGTTACCTGGTAACAGGATTTGATTATTTCATTACATTCATTGCCAGCCCGCAGGCTGTGGAATTAAGCGCCTGAAATATAGAGTACATGTGCTTGTTGGAAGAATAAGGCTGGGATTTCTTCCTAGCCTGATAAGGTGCTCTGGGTAGCCAGAGGGAAGTCATGAGGCAGAAGGTTACCAGGTGTCTGGGTGTGGATGAGCACCGAAGAGAAATCTTTTCCTGCTTTCCAAATTTCCAGAATCTGCTATAGCCCTTTCCACGCAAGGTCTACTAAAATGAGGATAAGGGCTGGATCTAGAGTGTAGAGACTGAGACTATGGCTTTTGGCTTCTGATAGTTCTGGGTTTCAATCCCAGCTCAAATAACTCTTAGCTGTGCAATCTTGGAGAAATCCCTTAACTTTTCTGAGCCTCAACTTCCTCATCAGGGCAATAGGACTCCCCACAGGAGCATCTCTCTCACAAGGATTGTTGTATGGGTTAACATCAGTTGATTTGTGCAGAGTTTAGCACGATGGCTGACAGTAGACACTCAAAAAACAGTGGATAATATCCTTTTGCAAAATGGTCTTTACGATCTTGTGTGTGAAATATGCAAGGCCTCAGGGTCCTCTCTCTCTCCATCCTTCCCTCTGTCTCCACCTCTGTTTTACTTGGTATTTTCATTACCTTTGTTGTGGGTGATCTCCGGATTATTTCTCTTTCTCAGCTCGTCTTTCTTCACCAGCCACTGTTTTCTCAGGTCTCCCCTGGCTCCTGTCTCATTGTGTTCTTGTAGATGATTTCAGCGCTATTCAGGGAAACCCTAATGAGTTCACAGCACATCTGCCTTCCTGATCATAGAAGGGATTTCAAATCCAAAATGAAATGGCTTTTGGATTAACTGTGACATTAGTTCTTCTTTCATTGCTGCCCATAATAAAAGTTGTTCTCTCAATATGGTACCTTCTTACCTGCCGGTGATGTGGAACAAATAAATGAGACAATAATTTAGCAGAGAGGAAGGAGGTAGGGAAGAGGAGGGGTGGATTTTGCAGAGATTCTCTCTGTTGCTCTAAAAGCCGGGAGAACATGCTGGCAGTGTTTGTAGGCATGAAGCCACATTAAACGTGACAGGCAGAGTCAGTCCACTGACATCTACTTACTTTGTCTGTGTCTAGCCCAATGCCAGGTACCCTGGAGCTATTAAAACTTAACGAGATTCTATTCCTGACCTCAAGTTACGGAAACTCTAGCTTAGAAGTTGAGATTCTTTATTTATGTAATAAATAGTTAAATAACACTATAAATAATAGTTCCTAAAACTACTAGATAAAAATGAAGTGGGGAAAAAAATGAAGTTTTGTGGGGGAAACGGGACCCGAGCTAGGCCTTGAAGGTTGAGTTTGGATAGCAGGGGAGGATGGAAGGCGTTTGAGTTATACATATGTTGGTAGCAGTAGGGAGGAAGGGGAAATCCTGCTAATAGAAAGCTTAGGAACAGGAATAAATGCGATGTATGCAGAAGACCATCTGAGGAGATCAGGTGGACATGAGCAGAAAGTGCCTGGTGGAGAGCAGTGGGAAAAATGACTCTAAAGCGTAAATAGAGCCAGCTTCTAAGGGATCTTGAAAGGCAAGCTGAGGACTTCTTTTTAAACTTCATTTAGGAATAATTAACAAATATAATTGTATATATTTAAATGTACAATGTGATGATCTGCTATATATAGGCATTGTAGAGTGATTACCAAGATCAAGATAATTAGCACATCCCTTCATTTTGCATAGTTAACGCAGTTAACTTTTTTTTTTAGTGGTGAGAATGCTTAAGATCTACTCTCAGCATCTTTCAAGTATACAATACTCTATTATTAACTATAGTCACCATTCTCTATATTAGATCCTTAGAACATATTCTTATAACTGAACATTTGTACTCCTCGACTTGTATTACCCTGTTTTCCCCTCCCTCCAGGCCCTGGCAATCACCATTCTATTCTATGTTTCTATGAAATCAGATTTCTTTGTTTTAGATTCCATATGTAAGTGTCACCATATAGTATTTGTCTTTCTTTGGCTTATTTCACTTAGCATAATGCCCTCCAGATTCATCCATGTTGTTGAAAATGGCAGGATTTCCTTCTTCTTATGGTTGAATAATATTCCATTTTGATTAATGTCCAATAAATAGATAAATGAAAATATGACATTTTGTTTATCTATTCATCTGATGAAGGTTGTTTCCTTATCTTGGCTATTGTGAATGATGCTGCAATGAACATGGGGGTGTAGATATCTCTTGGAGATACTGATTTCAATTCCTTTGGGTATATATTTAAGAGGGGAATTGCTAGATCAGATAGTAGTCCTATTTTTAATTTTTTGAGGAGCCTCCATACTGTTTCCATAGTGGCTGCACCAATTTCCATTCCCAACAGTGCACAAAGGTTCATTCTCGCCAACGCTTGTTATCGTTTGTCATTTTGATAATAGGCTGAGGATGTTGACTTTATATGGTAGGTAATAGAGAAGCGTCTGGCATTGGGAAACAGGGATGTAATGGGATTGGAGCAGAGAGATAATTGAGGTAGGGACTAGGTGACAAGCTGTTGCAATGGTATGTGGCCTGCTACTGAAGCACGGTCCAGCAGCATCAACATTTGTGTCTGTTAGAAATGCAGAATTTTTCAGGCCTTCCACCAGACCTACTGTGTAAGTTATCTACTGCTCCATAACAAATGACTTCAAACCTTGGCAGTTTAAAACAACAAACATTTATCTCACATTTTTGTGGTCAAGAATCTAGGAGCGGCTTAGCCAGATGGTTCTAGCTCAGGGTCTCTCATAAGGTTATAGTCAAGATTTGGCTGGAGCTGTAGTCAGCTGAAGATTTGACTGGAGCTGGTGGGCCTGCTTCCAGGCTCACTGGTGTGGCCCTTGGCAGGCTTTAGTTTTCACTAGCTGTTGGCTGGACATCTTAATTAGTTGCTATGTTGGCCTCTCCATAGGCTGCCTAAGTGACTTCTCGACATGGTAGCTGGCTTTCCCCAGAGTGAGTGATCTAAGAGAGAGAGGGAGAGAGACAACAACCAAGACAAAAGCCACATTGTCTTATTGTCTAATCTGAGACAGGATATCCCATTACTTCTGTCCTATTTTTCAGTCATGCAGCCCAGCCCTGATACCATAGAGGAGGAGACGACACAGGAGGTGAATACTGGGAGATGGGGATCATTAGAGGCCATCTTCTAGGCTGGCAATCATACCTACTGATTCAGTATCTGAATTTTAACAAGCTCTCCAGGTAATAAGTATGCATGTTATTAACACTGGCCTAGGGCAATATGCCTGCAACAGCAAATGTGAGGAAGAGATAAGTGAAAGGATAAATTGATGCATTTAGTGGATCTACGGGATGAAGTAGAGGGAAGAGTCAAAGCAAAGAACCCAGTTTCTAGCTTAGGAGATTAAAAAGTAGGGAGGTTCAGATGAGAGAGGGATGACACGCTCACTGAGTCTGAGGTGACAAGGTATGTAGATTTGAAATGCTGAGCTTGTGATGCTGGCATTTTGGTAAAAAGTGCCCTGGGGAGTCAGCAGCAGAAAGGTAGTGAAATCATGAATGAGTGTAGGAAGTTTCAGACAAATGAGGAGACGGAGGTGATGGAAAGGAAAGGGATATTAAAATTAGTAAAAAGCTATAGTGAAAGGCATGGGAAGTGGAAATTATGGGCCAAAGAAGAGTATAGGTGGAGGAGATGAGGCCAATCTAAGATGCTGGGGAGCTGAAATAATTTAGACATAGAATCATTTAATTAAAAAGACAGGTATTATTTAAGCTTTTGATACAATATTCAAAAGGTATAAACGTAAATCTTTCATTCTATCCTTTAGCCAGATAAAACTTCTTACGTAATCTCCCAATTATATTCTTTGCATATTTATTTAACAGATTCTTAAATAGTACTTACTATGTGTCAGGCACTGTTCAAAGACTTTTACAAATATCAAGTAAGTAATTTAATCTTCAGAAAGGCCCAACAAAGTAGGTAATATAATTATCCCACTTTATAGATGAGATTGAGGCACATTGTTATTAAGTGGTAGAGCCAAGACTTAAATCCAAGCTGGCTGACTTCAGAGTCCATGCTCTTAACCATTATGCTCTGCTTACTTTCACATACATATATTTTACCCCCAGATTTTAGACAAATTGTAGCACACTATAAGTGTTGTTATGTTCCTTGCTTTTCACTTAAGTATATATTTTGGAGGGCATTTTCCACCAGTAACATGTCGATGTCCAATGTTTGGTTCTACCATAATTGATAATCAAATATCCTATTGATAAACATTTAAAGTGTTTCTAATCTGTAGCTACTACAAAAATACTCCAATTAATATCTTATACATTTGTCATTTACTATACATGAACATACCTATAAGATAAATTCCTAAAAGGGGAATTTCTAGGTCCAAAGGTAAGCGCGTTTCAAATTTGATAGATATGGGCAAATTGATCTCCATACAGGTTGTGCCAATTATTCTCCCTTCAGCAACTTAGGAGAGTGACCGTTTCCCTACATCCTCACTAGCACAGTGTGTTAGCAAACTTTTTCCGCATCATTAGTCTGACAGGTGAAAACTAGTATTTCAGTGAGGTTTTAATTCGTATTTCTCTTATTATGGATAAAATTGAACAACTATATGTTTGGTATTTTATATTCTATAAATAATCTGTTTATTGTCCTTTGATCATTTTCTATTTGCCTGTTGGTCTTCTAAAATTGACTTATAGGAGATCTTTTTATATTAAAAAAAAGAAAAGAGGACAAATAAAGAGCTATATTTACTCTGTAAAAAAAAAAAAAAGAAAGAAAACCCCTTTTCAGTGATATGTGTTGCAAATATTTTCTCAGTTTGCCTTTTTTTTTTAACCTCATGGAAGTTTTTGCCATGAAGCAATTTTTATTTTCAGGTAGTCAACTGTATCAAACTTCTTTTTTGGCTTCTGGGTTTTGTGTCATACTTAGAAAGGACTTCTCACCACTCAAAGATGATTAAAAACATGATTTGGCTTTTCTAGTCTTTTTCATGGTTATATTTTTTGTATTAACACCCTGGTCTATTTGGAATTTATTTGGGTTAGGTGTGAGTTGTGGCTTCAACTTTACTTTTTCTGGATTTCTACGTAGTTGTCTCAACACCGTTTATTCAACTATCTCTTCCTCATGGATTTAAATACCACTTTTAGCATGTACCAAATTCCTATATGTGTTTGGATTTATTTCTGGACTTTCTGATCTGTTCTATTGAGGAATCACTCACTTCTTGAAAGGACTCTCCAGCCTATTAAAAGACTGCTAAAGGAGTCCTCTACATACTGGGCTGCCTTTCGTATTTGTGCTTGTTTACACATCATTAAGTACTTGGCAGAGAAGACTGGGGGAGAGAGGGTGGAGGCAATGAAGCTTAAGACTAATTTGTTAAGAACAAGTACAAATTGACAGTCCATCTGAAATTTTCATGTAAATCAGTGAGAAAATAGCAGTTGATTTATAGAAAGAGTAAGGAAACCCTTGTTAATCTAAAATGTGAGATGCCTGTGTAAAGTCACTCACAAGGACTGTTCCAGCAGATGCGCAGTAGAGGAGAGTACTGCTCTGGAGTCGGCCTGTCTGGGTTCAGATCCTAGCTCTAAGTAATAGCAACAGTAATTCTTAGAAGAAGTGCTGTGGCTGTTCTCCAAGGGCCTCAATGTACGACCTAGCTTATATATTCTTGCACAGTTCTTTTGGAACATTGCTTGATAGATTTACCTGCTCTAAGTCCAGTTAACTTTGGCCAGTTAAACATGTGGTAGATTTGTGGTCTCACTACCACTACTGCTTGATTGCTTAGAATTCTAGACCAGACTTTGAGGCAGGATTTGTGTTGAAAGTTCGAGTGTGTGTTCAAGAAAGACTTCTCAGGCTGTGACCCATCCCAGTTGCAGGTTTATTTAGAGTAAATCAACGTAACTAGATGTCAATTTATTTTTAAACCATCTATGTTCTTCTGGTTGGTTTTCTTGTGCACTCATGCTGGATTATTTCTTTCCTTTGCTCTTCCCCTCCCCTCCTCTGTGCAGGGACACACATGTACATACTCCCCTTAGCTGAATCTCTGCTGTCTGGAAATTATTTCTTGGGTCTGTGGGATCACTGAATCATAGAGTATTTTTTTTTATTGCATGCTGCTTTTTTTTTAATTGAAGTCTAGTCAGTTTACAATGTGTCAATTTCTGGTGTACAGCATAATGCTTCAGTCATACATATACATGTATTCCTTTTCCTATTCTTTTTCATTATAGGTTACTACAAGATATTGAATATAGTCCCTGTGCTATACAGTAGAAACTTGTTGTTTACCTGGTTTTGTGAGGATTTCCTTGTATTTCCGATTGTAAGACATATTCTGCCAAAGTTCAGTAGGTATTCTGTGAGATTTGTTCCATATGTAGATGTTGTTTTTGCTGTATTCATGAGGGAGGGTGAGCACTGCGTCCCTCTACTCTGCCATCTTGGCAACTTCTCCCACTGAATCATAGAGTATTAAAGCAATGATAATATTATACAATATTTTTATAATACTTAAGGATCTTCAAGATATTTTACACAATTGCATTGTATCCACCATTACACAATTAAACCAAGGCTCTTATTTTACAAACCAGGTGACTGGAGCCATAAGAAGTTTAGTGAAATGTCCAAGGTCACACAACCAGGAAGGAACACAGCTGGATTAGAGGATAGGTCTCTTGACAGCTGTTTCATCATCAAAAATACATCACTTACCCTGCTGTGTATGTCTCCTCTTTTCTCTGAGATGCTAAAAGCAAGCTAGGTTGGAAAGGCAATGTAAAGGCTGAGACTGGCATTCTAGCTCATTCTCTCTTCCTTAGCGTTCAAATTGGGTCTCTCCATGTTAACAGTTCCTCTCGCCATACGCCGCAATAAGGAGGAAATATTCCATTCAGTTTTATTCTTTTATTCTTACTTGCCTTAATATATACCTGGATTGCTATGACTGCCCATCTTACAGTTTATTTTTGGAACTAAAGCTGTTGTTGGTTATTTAGAGACAGACTGTTTTTTTTCCCCTCCCCCAATATTTCATCACTTCCAATCTCATCTGGGGTATAATGAGCTGGATTACCTTTGTTAAGATATTCCAATTCTGCTAATCTCAGCCTCAGTATACTTTGGCAAGCAGGGGCTGGAATTTCTAGCCTTCACATTTTGGTCTTGTCTCCTAGTTCTTCCCTGAGCTCAGTCTCTCTCTCTCTTTTCCTAGGAATATGTTTTAAAGACTTCTCTGCAAGTTCTTAGGAAAGGCTTCTTTGTGCATAAAAGGGAAGAGAAACCATATGGAGTATCCACTTCATTTTAGAAGCTGCTTGATTCTTTTTTTCACATCTCTAGAGACCTAAAAGTTTTTTTTTTTCCCAAGGTAGAACAGATCCTAGTGGCATTTAACAAGTGGAAACTGTGTGTAGAGTGATAAAGCTTAACTGAAGTGGATAAAGATTTTTATTTTTTTTTAAACTCATGAGAATATCCTTCATTGAACTCAGAGAACTCTCCACATTTTAAGACAGTCTCTAAGGGCTTTTAGTCTCTCAGCTCAAATTCCAAGCTTTTCAGGGACCACTTAGCTTTAGCTATACCTGTGCAGCCAAATCACTCTCCATATTTCGTGAACTAAGATATTTCATCAGTGATTGGGAACAAATGATGGAGATGTTGAGCAGAGACCAGTCTGAATTAATGAAGCGTTTTAATGTTCTATTGCCTGGGATATGCATTCTTAGAAGGGCCACTTAAAAATCTGAATGTGAATTATTCTTGGGTTTTCCATAAATTGTTAGCTGGATATGTCTTTCAATAGATTAAGTAACCCTCTGATTATCTTATTTATAGTATCCACTAGTTAAGTCATCACCAGTTCCATGTGCGTGGGGTCCAAATCAAAGGGTCTCTCGTGTAAACCAGGCTCATTCTTTGGATTACAAGAAGTTGTGTTACAGTCACTGGCAGGTACACCCACAGTCAGATCGCACAGAAAGGGCTGCATCTCTCAAGTATTTATAAAGGAACAAAAGAGAGACAGTCTTATGAATTTAGAAGAAAAACCAGATGCTACAAAATAGTGGGGGAGGTGGAGAATTTTTTTTTTTCTGAAAAAAGCAAATATCTACCTCTGGTCACTGGGCACCTCGACCTGGCCCCATGCTACTTTTCTGACTTTTTCACTCAACGCACATCGATCCAATACATACTCTGCCCAGTCCTGCCTTTTGTCCTAAGCCTCACAGGCCCCTTTTCTTCAGTGGCTCTTTAGTTAAAGTCAGAGGTGTGAAGGTTGGTTGAAGGCTTCTTTGTAACTCCTGCTGCTGCTGATCATTGGCTTCACTTCGCTTCACTTCCCCTGTTCATTACTTTGACACTGGGTGCCTTGAGCTCCACCCTCCCCTCGCTGCCCTGTAAGGCTGCAGTGTCTTTAACCAATTAGCAGGGGTTCACTGAGTACACTGACATGTATGCAGCGGAGCTGAGCAATGAGGCTCTCCTTAGTGATTCTGTAAGTACTGTCTTTTGCGAGAGCGCAGGGCCCTGGAGGGGGAAATATTTGAGATGTATGCAGAGGATGGTCAGGTGTCCTGGGCCAGGAACCAAAGTTATAACACTGGCATTTGTAAGTTTCAGAGCTTTGGTTTATTGCAGATAAATCTTTATTACTTAGGCCAGTGATTCCTACCCTTTTGGACTTTTCATACCCCAGCACTTGGATGACAGGACAACCTTTGAGGGAGATACTCTGCTAAGACTGCCTTCTAGGGGCCCATTTTCCCATTCATTCATAGTCTCGAGTGACTGACATAGGCACCTATGCACCCACAAACTGGAGCTCTATCTGGGCCTGTTTCCTGTTGTGGACTTTCTTAATATCCCCACATGCATCCTCACTTAACTACTTCCAGAGTCCTGTTCTCTGAGGGCTTTATTCTACTCAATGAAAAAGGGTCGTTGAGGCCCCAGATACATGAACCCATGCCAATCTCTTGCTTCTTTCAAGGAAAAATGTCTCCATATAACTTCAATGCACATGACTCCAAAAGGGCCTAAGTGTTGAATCTTTGTCTCTGAATTCTCTCACTGAATGGTGAAACTGTCAGGCATTTGAAACGTCAGTGGAAGAAGGATTTCTGGTGGTGGTAGGATTGTTCCTTGGTATTTCCTTTGGATGTTCCTGGGAAACAATCACCTTTTTTTGGCCATATGCAAAAATCCTAGTGAGTATTTTTCCTTCACTTGGATGTCAGTGGCCTAAGTAGTTGTGATTCCTGTGACACTGCATTGAAGCATAAAGGTTCAAATAGACATAGTTACTCCAGAGTGGTGGGGAGAGAGCCATACTCTAGCAGAGACAATGGAAAAAGACCCAATTCCACAAAAGGAAGGCCCCATTCTATTTGGGAACTATGGCCAATATTAACATTTGCTGCTATTGGCAGGTAGCTATATGCTATAAGCAGAAGAGAGATTAGTACCCTTCCCAGCACCATATCCAGTCACCAGGGCTCTCAGTTCTACCTCCTCAATAAGTTTCCATCTTTCAATTACCATTTCCACGGTATTAGTTAAGATGTTCATTGCTTTAAGCCTGGATAATGATAGCAGATAACCCATGAGTTCCCATAATCCTCACCATAGTCTTTAGTTTCTCCTTCCTACAGTCCTCTTTATGAAGCACGTAATAGATAACTGCAAAATGTTGATTCAACTGAATAGAATGCCACAAACTCAATTTTCCTATAGTGTGGTTGTGATTGGGTTCTTTTTTTAAACTGAGCTGTAATTGACACATATAATTAGTTTCAGGTGATGATTAGGTCCATTCTACCTCGCTATTGTCTGCTGAAATAGAACCATAAATGGCCCTCCCCAGTCTTTCCAGCTCCTTCTCCCACTGTGCTCCAATATGGACTTGAGGTTTCCACCACACTCAGCTTAGCCTTTGTCCTTTCCGACTGCTTGATGCTTTCTGTGTGTATACCCCCACCTTACTTGAAGTTCCTCCACTTATCTCCTTCACACGGAATCTCCTTCAGTTTTTCTGTATTTTAAAACATTTTCCAAATAAAATTTTGGGAAAAAAACACAATACCTGGCTGGCTGGTAAGCGACTGGGTAAATCACATCGATACTGACTTTCAGTTTCTCTCTCTGTAAAATGGACATGCTAATAATAGTGGCTACCTCACTGGGTGTTCCTTCTCCTAACCTTTCTCTATCTGACATTTAGGGCCAAAGTACCACCATTGTGAATGCAGATTATGATTTTTTAAATTCAAAAACGGATTAGAGCCTAGGGTAAAGGTTTGGGGAAAACGTATTAAATCCATCAAGGTTTTGTAACACCTGGGCGATACTTACAATAAATTAAGAGATCATTTGAGGACCAAAAACTGTTACCCTGGCAGACTACTTAATTTGTTACTATTCACATCTGTCCCTTGGCACATAGGTGGTAATATTTTGGCAAAGACTTTTATCTATTACAATTTTCAGAGTGAATGACATGCATTTTCTTTGGGGATTTTTTTTTCAGAATTTTATGGTGAAACTGGTGACCCACTGAGTTGTTATAAACAATGCTTGGGAACCCTGAAGCTTGGCACCTCATATTCTACCATTCATTTGGCAAAGATTTATTGAGTGCTTACTCTGCCAAAACTGTGTGAGGCGCCAGGGTGACAGAGTTGGGGGAAGACACACAGTTGAGTGGGAGAAACAAATGGGCAAGCCAACAACGACAAAAGAGAATGAGAAGAGCAGTGAGAGTGGAAGGTACAGGGGGCAGAAGGACTCGGCAGGCTGTAAAATTGCACTTGGTGCCCTGAAGTGTGGCTGTGCAGCCCCCTCGTACATACAGGGGACCCCTGGAACTCTGTCTCTGCTGGTTAGTTTTCACTGAGCCAACCACCTTCTCTTGGCGAACCTTGTGACCAATGGCATAGAACTGTGAGATGATTGGCCAGAGTTCAGGGGTCAGTAAATGGCTGGGAAGAAAGCAGAGCTAACTGGCCCACCTGGGCTCCCGACTGGCCAGCACAGCCTTGTTAGCCCCGTGCACGCCCCTCCCTCCTGCGTGTTCCTGCTACCAACTCTGCTTCCCCAAGGAGCGTTTAGAATTTAAGGATCTTTGGCCAGTGTTTTGCTCTCTGGGTCTTAGAAGCGTGCCCGAGAGTATTCTTTACCCATGATTTTCAGAAATCAAGGCACAAAGAAAATCAGATTGAACTGAGATTGTTGACCACTTCATGAGGCATTTTCTAGCTTTTCTGATGAGTTTTCCATCCTCATCTGATCTGTTCACCCCTAGGGTCAGTAATAGACCACTTCTTCCAACATTTGACCCTCTAAGCTGTGGAGGGTCGCTCATCTCTAATGGTAAGGTTAGCTCTGAAAATGAGTCTTTCAAACACAGGTGGGGGCAAGTCTCCCAAATCCCTTTCTCTTCATGCCTCCTCCAAGTTCAAACCATTCTGTTCCTCCAAAATTTCCAGTTTTCTCCCCTGCACTCCCCAGTCCCTATCAAGCTGTTGATGTTCCAAGAAATGTCTTTTCCTACGAAAGACACATCGTGGCAGCTAAACAGCTGGAGTCCTCTGACAGCAAATCAGCCAGGCCTTGGGGTATCAGTGTGATGAGCAACTCAGCCAGAAAGTGTCTATTCTCTAGCTAAGCAAATGTCATCTCCACCAGGAAGCTGCAAAAGGATGGTGAGAGACTGCCCTGAGGTGTCCGTGAGGCTGCGTTCCAAGGGGAAAAAAAATCTATAAATACAAATATGCTGCAATCTGGGGGTGCCTGATTCAAGGGTAAATAGATAAATGCATCTCTCTTTAGAATGTTCAGAAGCACTATTTACATGCTCTGCACATTAAACAGAATGATTATTAGTCATGTGTCTTAATACCTTAGCGTAACACTGACCTTAACAATATTAATTCATAGATTTCCCTTTGATAGACTTGCAAGAAATTAATATTACTGTATAACTGAACTAAATAAAATTTACTGTCCTTTGTACTTGAAGAAAATGGCTACCTAACTGCAGAGTTCAGCTGTTAATTGGAATTGGTTTGTTCTAATCCTTCCATACCCTCGTTAAAGTTATCAACATCTTTCTGAGCAGAGGTTCTCAGGCCAGTTGCAAAAAAAAAGAAAAAATTGTGTATGTGTGAGTGTGTATAGATAAATATAGATATATACTTAGAGAACTAATATTAAATTGCCAGAAATTAATTTTGCCATGTAAGAACACACACACACAAACAACTCCTAACTACTATTATTATTATTTTATGAAAGAAAAGGCACTTTAATAACAAGCAAGCAGGAAGGCCAGAGTACTAAAATAAAAACAACCATTTTCATTGACTACATTAAATTTTATGACTAAGTCGCTGTAAGAAAAAAAGAATAAATAAGAATTTAAAAATAGACACATCAAAAAATAAAAATGAAAACATAATTAAATTTAGTCTTTGTTATCTTTGTTTTTTGTTTTTATTTCATCCCCAGCAGGGGTACACAGACTGGCTCGGTTCCATGAGCCGGCATATGGGAACCACTGATTGAGAGTCTGAGCTGAGCCCAACTGTAAGAAATGGGCGAGGGACTAGATCTTTGACTCTGGTCCCTTCATAGACCTCATTCCAAATGTGGACCTTCCCTCTTATTATGGGATTTTGACAAGGTTTCTAAGAATTTTTTTTTTAAAGATCTAGGTTTAGCTTGGATTCTCTAGTCTGCTGACTATTCAGTGAGGGACTTTCCAAAGGAGCAACAGGATGATTAATAAGATGTGAAAATCTGAGTGATCAGAGAAACTGTTAGTGTGTATTACAAAATGAAGCTACTCCTCTCCTCTTTTGGAAGAGTGAGTCAACAATGATAAGTCTTCCAAAATTATACTCTTTGCCCCAATTTCTGCTGAAATAATTTGACATTCAACCAGCTGATGACTTCTTATACTGCATGAAGTAATTAAACTTTCTATATGGTTTTGTCTATTCTCTTTCCATTAGTTGACTCTTTTTGACTTTATGTTCTGACATTTATCACTTTCAATTATTTGATCAATTACTGGATCATGTGGGATTCCCATTGTTCCCCCAGCCCTGTGATCAGGATATTAGCAATTCCTAGCTGTCCTCTTGATTACCTTGTGGTTTTCATCCTGGCACATTCCCATGCCACCTGGTTTACACTCTTCCTAGCTTCCTTCACCATGTAGACTTGTGGTACTTATACGTATTTCCTTCTTGCTTATTTCTTAATAATGTCATTCTGACATCTCTTCCAATTTACATTTTTCCCCCTACATCTCTCACTGTTCTCAGTTCTTTGTTTCATAGCAAGATGTGACTTTAGTTCTCAACTGGAAATTAAATTCAGTAAATATGCATTTGGATCCACTATTGCAAGGCACTGTGTTAGGCTATGTGGACAATTCATAGGTGAGTGTGGCTCAGTTTCTGCCTCTGAGGATTTTATGGTTGAATAGAAGGTGAGGATAAAACAGTCATCCCAATAGCTACTAAAAGCTATACCATCATAATTTCCCAAAGCAGAAAGATAAGGAAGAAGACATCATACCTAATTAGATGACTAGAAGAGGTTCAGAGAGGAGGGAGTATTTGAGTTGGATCTTGGAGGGGATATATGATTTTGATAGGTTGGGATAAAGAGGAACAGGAGCAGATTTAGAATGATTCCTGATGGCTGGCTACGCCTACAGCAGGGACATTACCGTTTGTCTGACTAAAGCAAACTGTAAATACTATGGCAAATAGAAACAAATAAAAATTCTACTAGTTAAAGGCTCTGTTGATTTTAAAATCAGCAAATTATAATTGGTTTAACATAAGTATTTTTAACCGTGTTGAGTAGTAAGTGGAATAAATTAATTAAAAACACATGGAGTTAATTGGGTTCCCATCTGTTAGCTGTGCAATCTTTGGCAGGTTACTTAGCAGATCCATGCCTCAGTTCCCTTACCTGTAAAAAATGAGATAATGGTTAAAACAGTGCCTGGCATATAGTAAGCACACAATAAATTGTTGCCATTATTACTTGGAAACAGAGTCTGCTTATGGATTGAGTTTCAGTTTCTCTCTTGAGGCCTCTCTGCACTTAGGGAGTTCCTATTGGCTAATTTGCAGACACACCACTTAAGTTCTATGTCTGGAGTGTT